>NW_009698413.1:19112-74095 GCF_000703405.1 Apaloderma vittatum
TTGTGCCTGAAGTTTCAGAAGATGAGTCCTCCACACTTCGAAAATAACACAAACACGCAATGAAATCATAGTCCCATTACAGTCAGTGACAAATCCATGCTTCATTGGATCACAAATTTCAGCAGTAATGGTATGCCAAAGGGTATTAAACCTTTGGTCCATTATTTGTATTTGATTGATGTAATCCTGAACTCATCCTGCAGATTTTTTTATCTTCTCTTATAGCATAGGAGCTCAGTAAGACCTTGTTCTTTTTTAATAATGATCTGCTTCCCAGTATGCCAAGCTGCAACTTCTTGCTTTCAGACAAACTACTTGTGGGAAGAACTTTTATGTAAGAGTTAAAATTTTGATTTATCTGTCCTTGCAGTATCATTACTGGAAGATGGACTTTTTCAGATATTCTGCTTCTGACTGAAATGGGATGGAGTGAGCATGACAGGAGTCTTAAGCAGCAGATAAGCAAACTCTGGAGTAATTCATTTGCACACAAAAAAGGCAAGAAAAGAATACCCATGTGCCAGTTCTACCTTCCACCTTTGGCTTTATCTGTCCTTTCTAGTTCCCGATTGCAGAAAGCACTCCTCTGAGCATGTGGAGGTGATACTCAGTTCTTTCAAACTGAAGTCATAGGAAACCATTTGGTTTTATGTTTTAATTAGGAAGACACATATAATTTTAGAGCTGCTTCTATTGCTTAGGTATTTCTGCTTGGTCATTATTTTCCTAGCTTCAAAATAATATGTTTAATTAGATAAGATTTTTACTCTGGCCAGATATGCTCGTGGCGTATTTTTATGTGTCTGTGGTACTCCAAAGATAAGTAGGAAAGTACACAAGCCTGGGAAAATTCTCCTAGTTAGACTATTTTAGGTAGGCTTTAGTTTTTCCTTAGAAAATTATTGAGACACTGAGACCGTTTTGCATATGGTCATGTTTAGCTCCATGAGACGCAGTTTTTTGAAGGACCGGCATTTTCTTTCCAATAATTTCTTCACTCTGTTGCTCTTTACCTTCATGCTATGGCCCTCCGTTGGCTGTACTGAAAAACAGTCAACCTCTTTTTCTAATATCTAGCTCAAAACACTCAGAGAAACTACTGTTTTGGTTTGGTGGGATTTTTTATGGTTAAATTCTTCTTTTAACACCAAGGATGAAACTGTGTAAACCAAAATCAGAAAGAAGAGCAGATTGCTGTATGTATGACAACTGTGGATATTGCCATGTCACTGATGGACACATATAATACATTTGAATCACACCTCCACCCTTTCCAACACTTGGAGAAAAGAGGCCGGAGTCTGGAAACCAGGGATGCCCATCCAGCAGTTCATAAAGCTGAGGCTGGGTGGCTTGTTGTTATAAGCAGCAGCAAGTAGTTTAAAGCTATGCCACATTTGCTCACGGCACAGCCCCAAATCTGATGGCTGCAAAGTAATTGTACCTCTTGTGGTATTCAGTTTAGGAAGGTGGAAAAAATGTGTCAGGAACTGCAGTCCTAATTTCTATGCAATATAGGTAAATAAACTGTAGGTTAACATCTATCCTACACAAGTTGTTAGAGATACTCATGGTCAGGCTTGATGGAGCTCTGAGCAACCCCATCTAGTCCCTGCTCACTGTGGGGATGTTGGACTAGATGACTTTTAAAGGTCTCTTCCAAGACAAAACATTCTATGATTCTATGATTCTATGATTCTATGATTCTATGATTCTATACCTGTACTAACTCTTCTGTGGGGAGTTAGTTGTCAAGTCCTAATTCTGTTTTCCTTTGGTCCTTACCAGAGTCTTAAAAGCTTTGCTTTACTCTAAGGGTGGCATAAATGCACTCTCAGCTCTCCCTGTTTCCAACCAAGCACTTATTTTTTTTTCTCTATCAGTGCAAAACCTCAGCTTATTAGGAAGGTCTTTCTTGCAGCAGTGTCTGAATGTACTAATATCCTCACAATCACAGCTGGAGTGGCTTACAGTGGAGACAGGTCATGCTGGGATCTTTCACTTTGGCACCAATTAAATTCTTCTATGAAAGCAGAGGAGGAAATATGAGTTTGCCGTTTAAAGTCAATAGAAGCTGCAGAGCACAGAGCAACTTGTCTTTTCGTATGCTGTTCTTTGTAGATACAATATTGTTAAGAAGTCAAACTCATGCCTAGCCCTAGGGCTTAGTTACCTGTCTGTACTGTCAAATCTGTCCAACTAAGAGAAAATCATCTGAAAATAAGGCCCAAGAATATTCTGAAGAAAGTGATATTAGGGTAAGCAGTGGCAGGTCTTTGCAAAGACCAAATTGAAACCTCTTAATAAAAGAAAATAAAACAATAAAATGAGATGTACTTCATGGGCTTTTTAGACCTTGCTGCTTAGGGTAATTCAGAGAATGTACTGGACTTCAGTGAGCACTGGCATAATGACTCTTGAAACTTCTAAAAAATGTTAGAAATACAAACATAGGGAAATGCTAATGAATTGATGGTGAACTTGCTCAAGAATTTGGCTATTCGGGTCATATGCTTTCTTAGGGCTTTCATAATACATCCTGAAACTTTCGTTATAAAACATCATACCGGAATGAGTATACACCCACAACAGCTAATGTGTTAAAATTTGTTAAATCTAATCTGTTAATAGGTGCTGAAGCCTGGTTTTTCATTCCTCTTTCTTTTGCCCACAAGCACAGGTAAAACTTGCCTGCTTTGCCTGTGGTTTTGCTTTCAATTCGTAGGCTCATTGTAAACCTCAAAAAATGAAAATTTAGTTGAAGATCAAGATAAAGAATGCCATCAAATCAGATATAAAGCTTAAGGGGTTTTTTGTATGATTGACAATTTGCAATATTGTAGCCTGGAGAAGAGAAGGCTTGGGGGAGACCTTATAGTGGCCTTTGTTAACTGAAGAGGGCCTACAAGAAACATGAGGAGGGACTACTCTGGCAGGGGAGTTGGACTAGATGACCTTTTGAGGTCCCTTACAGCTTCTAACATTCTGTGATTCTGTGATTCTGTAATTGACTTTTTACAAGGGTGTGTGGTGACAGGACAAGGGGCTATGATCTTAAACTAGAGCAGGGTAGATTTAGGTTAGACGTTAGGAAGAAGTTTTTAACTATGAGAGTGCTGAAACACTGGCACAGGTTGCCCAGAGAGGTGGTGGAGGCTCCATTCCTGGAGACATTCAAGGTCAAGCTTGATGGGGTTCTGAGCACCATGGTCTAGTTAAAGATGTCCCTGCTCATTGCTGGGAGGTTGGACTAGATGACCTTTATAGGTCCATTCCAGGCCAACACATTCTGTGATTCTATGATTCTATGTTTCTATGATTCTATGTTTCTATGATTCTATGATTCTATGATTCTATGATTCTATGCTAGTTACCACTTAATTTTCTGCAGTGGCATGGAAAACTGTGATTTTTAAAATAACTTTGCTACCAAATTACTGACCAGTTTCAGATCAAGAAAAGGAACCTGACTACTCCTCTGAATGTTTCACAGAAGTTGGCCTTGCTTGCTTTGTACTGTTGGCAAATGTTACTTCAAGAAAAAATACAGACAGTGCCATACGTAGTCGTGTGGCATGTTAGCTGGAACAGATTTTGATTAATTCATACATTTTCTGATGCAGAGGACGAATGTGAAGCATGAGCTCAAGTGTATGATATTTACACCACCTGAAGCTGGAATTAGTAGATATTTGCTCTAGAAGTAGTTCGTAGTGGAGAATTGACAGAACAATGTACAACTCATTTGATCAATCACAGCTAGCCAATACAACTAAACTATAAATATTGAGCACTTGATAGAATGGCTTGTGATGTATATGGAGATAGTCTCCCTTCGAGATAATTGTTTGGATAATTGTGTTGTATAATTGTTTTGGATAATTATCTGAGTAATGAACATGTTTAGAGTAACTGTGGTCTTCTCTTACTGTATGATGAACATAAAAATTACCAATTAATATGACAATCTATTGGGTTTGGTCAGTGAGTCATTTATTTTAAATTGCAGTGGAGGAAATGAGTGCTAATTCTCTTCTTGAACTAAACTGCTGTAGCAAATTTGGTGCACAGGCACTCACATTGGAACCCCTGCTGCCCTGTTTCCCATATTATCTACCTTTAATTTTCTGTGGAGGATTTTAAGGCAAATGGGCAGTTGTGCTTTATGGTTAAATGGCAGTGTGATCTCTGCAGTAATGACAGCTTTATAGAGGCATGTGCTCAGCAGAGGTCCAGACTTCATGCTTCATCTCTCCTTTGTGTGAGGATTTTCATTTTTGCTGTAATTGTTTTGGAATTAGATTGTGCTGTGGAATGAGCTGTCTCCGTAGACCATAGACCATGAGCTTCTTTGCAGTTTCTTTTCTCAAATAACAGCCTTACTGTTTGCCTTTTTTAGCTTGTCCTGATCATTGCTGTGGGATGACAAGAGGTAAAGTAGCTGTGTGGTGCTGCTGCCGGTTACCCTGGAGGAGCAGAGGAGGAGGAAAAGCTAGAATCCCCTGTTCTGACACGTATACCAACATCCCCCAAAAGTTCTTCTCAGTACAGTTTACTGAGTTAAAATGAAAGTCAACTGAAGCTCATCTGAGTAAAAATAAACAAGAAAAAGCCATAGGGTTGACTTTGAAAAAGCTTTCAGAGTGTAGTCTAAAATCTTTCTGTGCCATGTATAAAATGAACGTACAAGAAGTACGAAGGAAAGTAGCTGGGCAACTGTCCCTTTTTTGCACATCTTAAAAGACATGGTGTCTATCTAATTCCCCAATTCACTGGCAGTGGGGAGACTTCTCTGCAGCGGTTTAGCTGAAGTGGATTAATTTTCTGGCTTTACAAAGCCTAGTTAACCCCACTTGGTTCATTTGAAATTAAAAAGCACTGTTCATCAGCCACCAGGAGTCCAATTCAAATCACTTATTCACAGGAATATTTTCTGTGGCTCTTCAAGCCGTTTGCTTGTACAGGGCACGGGTGGGCAGCGAGGACACGAGTGCCAGAGGGAGATGCTCTCCTCTTGGTGCTGGCTCAGCAGCTGTGGGTATGAGGCCAGCCAGACTGCAGTCATATCTGCTGCCTCCCACCTTTGTGGTCTCCCCTCCATGCAACACCTGATGTCAAACCCTGCCTGACTCTCACAAGCTGCCTGAGGGTGACAGCCCTTTGCTGGGTGTCGCCCTCCATCCGCAGAAGCTCCCAATGTTGCGACAGCTGGCGACTCGCAGAAATCTCTGTCGTGGTGTGCAAGGAGTGGGATATGTCCTGCCTTGGCTCAGAAGGATGGGAGATGGGAGCACAACTGCTGCCTTCCCTCCGTGCTCTGTGTCAGGCATGGCACCAGCCTGGCTCAAAAACGACTGATGCTGACAGAGGGTAGCACCTTCTGGTGGCTGTCTCATGCATGAAAGGTGGTGCTGCTGTTTCCCAAGCTCAGTGCTGGGATTTGTCACCTAACAGTGTCGCTGGGGTCCCCTATTGCTGTGCAGGACCCCTGCACTGCAGGGTCACAACATGAGTTAGCTGGGTATGCACCTACATAGAAATCTGGTGTGTTTGGATGGTAACTGTTTTCTGGCTTAGTTCAAAAAATGAGAAAAGGCAATCTTATGGCACTGTGTATGCTGAAGCATTAAATACAACCATTTTTACTGTGATATGAATAAGTAAATTACTATTGCCACATATTTATTTACTTGTTTTTATGCTCTCTGAACAGCTAAGTTTTTCCAGAAGAAAAGATTTTAACAGAGAAGGTAATCTAAACACTGTGAGAAATAATTACCTTCTGTGTTACTGCCTAAGCTAAGTGGGTTTTAATTGTGTCTAGTTCTTTTAAATTTGCAATATACTGAAAGTATTGATTCTCTCTTCTTGTAGGTATATATTTGTATGTGGGTATTGTTATATTCACCCAGTGGAAGTTTAGTTGCTAAACAAGCTAAAATCAACCTGTGAATTCATGGAAGTTTAATATGTTTACAGTTTAATTCAGTTAATATGCACTCAGAGTCCCTTCTGCTTTCATCCCTGCTGGCATCATCCATTTCTAATAGCAAGGCAGTTGACTGGGCTATTGATAAGTGATGGGCACAGCGGGACATCTGAGCATTTATATATAAAAATCCCTACTCTGCTTGCTGGCTCAGTTCTTAACAGGGTTGTTACACACCTCAGAAACTGAATACAATTTTGAGTCAATGGAGGCATGTTAATACTTCAGCTTCAGAGAAGATTTGAGGAAGCACAACTACCAGAATGGGAATCAAGAAATTAAAGTACCCAAAAGCTTTCTAGTGCGTATTTGAGAGGACAATGTCAGAATCCAGGGATGTGAAGGAGGAATGCTGAGAGAAAGGTTACATGTCCATTTAATGCCTGTTTAAAAATATCTAGCATTCACATAGTGTAACTGTGGAACTATAATTGAAGTATGCTACCCTATGTAATACTGCTTTGGATATTGCTCCACAGTACTGAGGAAATCGTGGAAAATTATTGGATAGAAGGAGTAGGGACTAGTGTTCTGGCCTTTCTCCTGAAAGCGCAGAGCTCTTTCTGAGTAACTCCACCTCCGTGCCCAAGTATCTCACTTCTGAGAGGGCTTCAGAGCCCAACTGAGAGAAGAAGCCAAGTAGGCTTTTCCAGAGTTTCTTCCAAGGAGACCTCAGAGAAGATTTGCAGTTATGTGAGGCAGAGGCTAAACTAACTTGTTTGAATTCTAGCTTGTGGATACCAAAGAGTGTCCTGTATGGCTGTGTGTCCACTCAATGATTGTTTCAGAGGGAGCCAGTGCCTCTGGAAATGCTACAATAACCCCTAAAAGTGGGTGGCTACTGAAAGGGGCAAGAGGCTTTGACAAAAATGGCTTTTCTTCAAGTTCCAGAGAACTGGTACTGAATTCCCAAAGATGACAGCTCTCTCCTTCTTCTTCTTCTTCTTCCTCTTCTTCTTCCCCTGCAGAGGACAAATAATGTGCTTTACCCCTTCTTTCCTTGCAAAAAGTACACAGAAAAATAATTGGATTGACAATGTGGTATTCCCTCCTTCCTATGCTGATAGGATAATATGAAACCCGCAGAAGCATTCTGATAACATTCAGTAAGGCTAATTTAATAGTCATTGAATTCCTGAAAGTTTTCATTAGGATGCTAGAAGCAAGCATCTGTGTAATATAAGTATGGTCAGCTTCACAGTGGAGCATGAGGAACTGATGTTGGAGCTGCTTGTTCTTTGTACAAACAAACAGTATTTATTTAGCTTCTTAGTGACTTAATGCAAATATATTTGGAAGGGTTACACTGGGGAAAAAGACGACAGAGAGAGAAAAAAGTGTTAATGTTGTCTTTGCCAGAAATCTAAAGGCTTATGTGCAGCTGTATATATTCTCAGTCATATACTAGGTCTGATCAAAAGGTATTGTACTCCCTCTAGCTTAAATTCAGCTGCTTTATGTGTGCTGCTGGTATTGTTCCAGTTCATCATATGCTTAGATGACTCATAGTGAATGCATTGTGGTGCTTAATATAATATGTTTTCCTTTTTTTAAATTAGTCTGCAATGTGCGATGTGAAGCACAATTCACAATTAGCATTTCAGCACAAAATTCACAATTAGCATTTCAGCACTATTAAATCCAGCTTCAAGTGTTTTGATGGAAACACCAATCTGTTTTATTCTTCCATTTTCCCTTAACAAAGGAAGTGTATCAATAGCTAATAGTGTATATTATTCGGTATTAACTGGTATGTCTTTCAAATACAATACTATTTAAGAATTGCTCTTTCATAAGCTACTTACTCTCAGTCAAAGAATCCAGTTGCAGCAGGTTTGAATTGCTTTTGGTTTATCCTCATTGCTTCTGTTAAGTGCCAAGAAGTGGAGCCACATCTCTGTCTGGAGATGCTTGGTCAAACCTACAACAATCAGGCGACAGAAAACTAAGTGGGCTGATGGACGTGGTGCCGGATTGTTTTTGAAAGTGAGATAGTCAGAGTTGTTGACATGTCTGTGTTGATTGTGAAGCCCTTCCATTCTTGGCATTTAAAGTGATGATCTCTGACAAGGCTCAGGGGCAGAAGAAACCCCAGCTGCAAACGTTGACAAGAAAGCTAATAGCACGTGTACTCATTTCAAATGTGTTGAAAAAGGGAGGCACGGCTCTGAAAAATTCTACAAATAGAATGAATGGACAAAGGTGCTTGGGATAGAAAGACAAAAGCAGCAGAGGGTCAGGTGAAATGGTGATGAAGGAAAAGAGCAATGATCTCATTGTGCAGCATCAAAACCAACCTGAAAATTGGATGGAGGAGTCACTGGGGGGCCATCAAGTGAAGGACAGAGGTTAGCAGGACATTGCTCTCCCACATTAGCACTACCACATGCAGTAATGTTAAGGCACCAGTGTGTCTGAGCAGTAGTGCTGACAGGGCTGTGTGATGATCGCACATCCCATATAGAAAGTCCTTCTCCCATCTAAGATTGACTCTGCATCCACAGTAGATGTGATGCCTTGTGGAAATTTTGGACTAACCAAGCCTATGTGGATCTTCTGGTAGAATTTGCAAAATGTTAAATCCTATTATATTTCTTTGTCAACCACTGAACAAAAATATGGGACTTAACAGGCAGACTGCAGTCTATTCAGTTAAGCTGTTGTCTGCTGTCTGAACTGGGGGTTCTTTGCTTCAGGCCTAGATTCCTCAACCTATGACATTTCTGATGGTTTCAGTCAAAGAGTTCAATCAAACAGTTCCTAAAACTGTGCTGACGGAGTTTTCATCATCATCTAGAAAAACACCAAAAACTTCTCAAAGTCCTTTTTTGCAATCTAAACTTAGTATTTCAACTGATTCGTAGAGAATATACTTTCTTTTCTGCCTCGCAAGCATTCTTGTCTAGATAAAACAATTTCAGTCCTTTCAATTTTTCTTCACAGATCAAATCTCTTTGACTTTACTAATCATTTTCCTCTGGGTTGTCTTTTGCTAGTCTACATCTTTCTTGAAATGTGATACCCAACAGCAGACATATCAGATCTGCTGAGACTCCATGGCTGGTGAAAAAAGTGAAAAAAAGGATTATTTCGCAATGACCTCTGTTACAACCCTTGGGTCATCAAGAAAATGTTGAATGTACAAGGCCCCAGTAGTACTGATCAATGAGGAATCCTACTTGGAATCTAATTCACTTGCTCTGAGACCTCTCTGAACTTGAGAACACCAAAAGAGAGAGAGAGAAAATTCACTTTTGAACCTAACTAAAGCAATAATATAATTGCACGCAAAAGAAATTGTAAGAAAAGGAAGGAGATAAGAAGTGGAAATTACTGTCTAAGTGGTTGGATGTAGTTTTGCTTTTCAATACTTTTAGCAGCAAAAAGAGCTTGTGACTCCATGTCTCTCTGTCTTTTCATAATTTGCTTTTAATTTTGTTCTTATAATTCCTTTTGACTATAATGTTGCAAGCAGTTCAGTCAGAAGAAATTGGCAGACTTACTCATTCCATAACAGAATCTGTTTCTTAGCTCTAATTTTCAACTAATAATTGATGATACCTAAATAGAATCTTCAGATCTTCAAATGGTTATGAGGATCTTTGCATATTAGGAACCTGAGTTTTTGCAAAGTAGTTTTTTATGTCCTGCAACCAGGTGAATGCAATAAGAGAACTCATTTCATCCATTTATGAGATTGACTTGGGGCCAGGATTCAGTAAAAAGATAACACAAGACACGAGTTACAATTAATGACAATTAAAACCCTATGATGACTCAAACACAAAGTATCCAAAGCGCCTACTACAGTCTTGAAGCAGAGAAAAGATAAAATTTCTCAGAAAGCAGATAATAAATTAAAACTGAGATCAATACCTGGAAATCTGGATATACCAAGTGGTGTATGAATAAACTATCTGCATTGTCTAAGTCACGGATCAAAATGTACTGCAGTTCAGAACATCTTTGAAGTATATAGGCTCCCTCCTCTTCCTCTATTTGATTTTGCTTTAGATCCAAGTCCTTCAGAGGATTCCTGTAGTTTGTTTAATGTATTATGAATGTTTTCCTCTTAATGGCTAAAGCTTGTGTCTAGCTCCGTGTGGACTGGGGAACCTCCAAGTATGTGGCTGAATTTGCCCTTTCTGTTTGATGATTGTACAGTCAGACACGAAAAGAGTCATATGAGAACTCTCAGTTTAAAAATAATTTCTTGCTATTAGTAGCAAATAATATAAATTTACTAATATACCACGTATAGCGTAAGTCAGTTCTGTATGTCTCAAAAATAGAAGTATGACGACACATTGAAAAGCAAACAACCAGTGAACTTGCATCACTGTTCTAGTCACCTTGGCCTTGCACCCTTATTATTTTTCTGGCTATGTCCTGTGAAGCTTTTCTTCCTTGTCCCTTTCCTGCAGGGTCAGATAGTCTTTTGGGTAGGATTTCTCTAAAGTACTCGGAGCCTTCAAAAAATCAGGTGCTTTAGTTCATGCTAATGATTTGGCCTCTATCACTGCGGAGAGACAGTAGCACCTCTGCAGGGCAATTTGAAAGCATGTAAGATTCATAAATTGCTCCTTCGAGGTGCATGTGGCTTTCCCACCCCCTTCTCCAGGTTCAGGGGAACTGAGTCTGTCCTTGCTGCATGCATCTGAGCTCCACTGAACCCTGCAAGCTTTCTCTGTTCAGTAGCTCTCAGCATTCATGTTAGCTCATTCTGATATCCAGAGCTTGAGACCCAAAGCTTTTTGCTTTTATAGGCTGCTAAATGTTTCCATTTTTCTCATGCTGAAAAATGGAGGGAGGGAGGGGGAACCAAAGAAATTATACCCCTCGTGCTGCAAAAGTCTGGCACATCTGATCATATGTGTATATGTAGTAAGAGCACAGTAAACAATATATATATAAAGTATGAATAAAAAGACTAAAGCTCAGCTCTGAGGCTGCATTTCATCTGGGGCATTAATTTTCTGGAGTTATCTGAGCTGATACATTGTCATTTGCAAAATGGCTTTGCTATTACAATAATTTCAGTGAAGAGAGGCATTAGTCTGTCTTGTAATTTGCATACTTTGTGTGTATGAGTGTTACAGAGCACATAGGTGAATAGGGGAGCTATTAAATATTCTTTCTGATATAAATCAAATAAAAATTAAAACCTGAGGTAAGAGTGTTTCTTTGCTTGAGCACTCCAGGTCACAGGGGCTGAGTGCCTCCAGTTATGGTCTCTTGTGCTGGAACTTGGCTTGGGAAAACTTTGTCTCGCAGCTTAACATTTTCTTGCCTTCTGAAGAAGGCATCTTACTGACCAGAGGGCATCGAGCATGCTTTCTATCTGTCCTCTGAAGCAACAAGTTTGTCAGGGCTTCTCCCACAGCTGGTAAAGAAAAACTTGCTCATAGCAAATACTTTGGAGCCAACCGCTTTGCACCCTCAGCCTCTGCAGAAACCCTTAGCCCGTTCTCCTTAGCTGCCTCACCTGTGATCTCCTTTATCATGATACTAATCAACGTGCTGTCGAACAGTTTCACTGCTCCAAGCAGTGTTTTACAATAGTCTGTGGTACGTCCATTTCCTTTGTTTCACTGGATTGCAACTTTTAATATTGCGTGGGCAAGTGTGTGTAACATAGGCATAATATATACCCTAATTTTGAGATTTATTATCCTCATGATTCTTTTTTTTTTTTTTACTTACTCTTAGTATTTGGACTAATTCTGCATGTATGAATAAAGACTAGGTTGATAGTCTTTATTTTATGAGCCATTGCTTCGTTTAATCTCTTGCTGAAAGTGATTTTTTTTTCCTGTTTTTGTTGGGTGATACAAAACTGAGCTTAACCACGGACTCTGAAAACTTTTTGTTCCTTAAACTGATCTCTGAATAAAGTCCTGTCTGCAAGACATAAAATATCTTGACTTTCATAATGGTCACACTTAAAATCTTGGTGCATACTCTGACTTTTTCCTTCCCATAATGTGCTGTGACAGTAACCTCTAAGACCAACTTTTTTGTTCACCTCTTGCATATTTCTGTGAATATTCCTTCATTGCTTTCACTTCTTGATGGCTTCCTAAGTGCATTCATTGCCGCCTCTTCTATATCTGCTACCCTTGACATTTAATGCTCTTCATTCTGTAGTATTATCTTATCTGCTTACTGTGTTTTTAATGTATACAGCATAGAGGACACACAGTTTGTGTTTAATTTCTGGCTTGTTGGTAGTATCTACACTTTTAACAGTCTGTCAGCTCCAATAAATTGTTTTTTTGCCTATGTGGATTTTAGCTTGCTTTGGTTTTTGATGAAATTCTCAACCCTTTTAAAAGTTGTACTCTGGTCTGATAACACAGACACATTATTTTCTCATTCGTGGAAGTAAGAATTGGAGAGTTTTCTGAAATAAAAGTTTCTCACTGGAAAAAAAGCATTTCTACTTATTAATAGTAAAATTTTGTGTAAAGCATCCCTTTCAATGAAGTATAATCAGGGAGAAATGGTGAAAATATCTTTTTTCCTCATACATAATGAAATGTTGCAGTTTCTCATTTAAAAATACTTCTCGTTTTCACAGTCTATACTCTAACTGAATATAGCATTAAATCAAAATCTGAACAAAAATATTAATTTTTTGAAGTGGAACATTTTTTTTAATCCAATGGCATGGGTTTGCATCTGATGTGGGTTTTTTTTTTGTAGGAGGGGGAGAGATATAGGTTTGACTCCTTGTGAGAAACTTCCAGAGCCTCCCCCAGTCCCAGGTAAGAGTCAGACCAGCCCCTGGCCAAGGCCAGGCCAGTCAGCATCTCTACAGTCAATGTATTTAAGTGAAACTTGTTGGGCCAGGCTTTGTCTAGTCTTTTGTGTTGGGGAACTGTTTGTTTTGGAGAGGAGGGAGAGGTGAGAGAGAGCAACCATGTGGTCGATGAGGAAGCGAGGAGAGAAGTGCACCATAGCAGGGTGTTCCCTGGAGGCCCAGGGTGATTGTGGCCGCAGGCTGAGGCCCAGCCCACTGAGGAGATCGATGGCTGCGAAGGTGGTCAGTGGAGCACCCCAGGCCAGGGGAGAGAGAGACCACACAGGAGCAAAGGTTGTGTCCGAAGCAAACTGTGACTCCGAGGAGGACCCGCGTTGGAGTAGAGGACACTGCAACCCATGGATGGGTCCCGTGCTGGTGGGAAGGACTCACATGGAGGAGGACTATTCTCTCCTGTGAGATGGGCATCATGGGGCATCAGGAACAGACTATGAGGAGTCTTCTTCCTGAGGAGGAAGGACTGCCATGGGCAAGGAGTAATGGCCAGATGGACCACAGCCCCCATGCCCTGCCTCCCTGCACTGCTGGAGGGCACGAGGTGCTTGGGAAGAAGGAGGGGATGGGGGAAGATGGTTTTTAAGGTCTAATTGTGTTTATTTCTCTCACTATCCTACTCTGATCTAGTTGATTTGGGTGAATTAGTCGTGCTAAATTAAATTTATGTTTTCTCCCCAGGTCTGCTATGTTTTTTTGTCCATGACCGTGAATGAATCCTCCCTGTCCTAGTCTCAGTCGTTGGAGTTTTTTTGTTGAATTTTCTTCCCTTTTCCATCCCTAAAAGGAGAGTGGGTGGGAGTGGGTGAGTGGCTGAGTATTTCTTGTTCCTGGCAGGTCAGGCTCAAACTGCGACATCCAGTTATTTTTGTTTTATTAAATTTCCTTACAAAATAAAGTTCAACTTTTCATTTTGTCCCTATTCATAATGAAAATAAATCTGGTGTTTTCCAGTAGAACAGAGAGTCTGTGATCAGACCAGCATACACTAACTTCATTTACTTAATGTTGTAGGTTAATTTTATCTGTCAAGCAATGTGGAGTAGATTCAACATAAAAATGGTCCCTGTTTTTAGATACATATGTCAGCATTTGGAAGGAGGGAAAAATTCTGCTGGTAGCTGTAGTTAGTACCCTCTGTTAGTTAGTACCTGTAGTTAGTACCCCCTGATTGTATCCCCTGACTTTTCAGTTAGCTCAGTGCCTCAGTGCATTGAAAGTTACTTTGATGATTTTTTTTTTCTGCTCATTATGTTCTACTGCTTCTTTTGTGTACATTTTCATAACTTACACAGCTGCTCCACAGGCAGTTTTTATTCAGCTTCCTGCTGTATTTCTGTAACTGGTTATGGAAGACAATTGATAAGTTATTATACCAAATTTCCAGTTGATTTAAGTATCAGTGATCTCCTTGGTGAAAAAGAAATTAAGAATGGAAGGAGATATGTGATGAGAACCAGAGAAGGTAATGTGCAGCTTGACAGAAAACACTGATTTTTGGAGACATAATTAAAAATTACAGTATTGGAGGATCTGAAAATGGAAGAAAAAAGGGATCTGTTTAGTGCAGTAGATGAATATGTCTTATATTCTTAATAATTAAAGGCCTGGCCCATTGAAACTATTTTTTTAAGCCTACATATTGCAGTAGGGGGCAGTCAGCCATGACATTATGGGAGATGTTATGTCACGTCAGAAGAGCTGTAAGTAATGTATTGCCTCATGTTTGGCTTCACAGTTTCCTGCTTTCGATTTTTCTTATTCACTTGAAATTTGCATCTTCATCTCTATGTTAGTCTTGCTTGTATTAAAGGATTCAAGACTTTCCGTGGAAAGTAGGAATCTAGTTCTGGACAAAATAAAGCTGACCAACCCACTCTCTTCTATGTTTTTGGACTTTACTTGAAATACTAGAATGTCAGCTATCAATCAAAGGCAATGAATGTGTATGACTGTGAATCAAATAAGGGAAAAATTATAAGCCCTTTATTAGAAAACAAGCTCTGAGAAAGAATGAATAATACTGCCCTTGAAAGAACAGTCCTGTGTAGTAAGGTCTGAACCAAAAAACCTGTAACAGCTTTTGTTTTCATCACTACTTCCCAGAACTATTACTGATTTACACATTGAGAGGCTAGTGCTGCCATTCAAATGCCTACACCTTCCACACCTCCATACTCTTGGTACAATTATGAATCCTCCCTTTTACTTGCTTGTATGGGAAACATCTTGCGCATTTCCTTCAGAATCCACGGTTTGGTGGATTTAGTTGTTTGGGGATTTGTCATTAGCTAGGCAAATTGAAAATCCTCATTGTAAGGCATGGAGGTATCAAAGATTTTGCTAAAATTCATCCTAACAAAGCACCATCTATTAAGGTGAAGTCACTTAATCTCTCCAAGCTATTTCCTGCTGCTTTTAGCGTGAATGTCCTTAGACTGATGCATGGAAAATGAATGTGCACACTGAAACAAGAACCTTCAGCTTTTGCTTTGTCTTTGTATTATATCCCTCTGGTGGTGTCTTTCACAAAGCTATCTGGAGAGACAAATTATTTTCTCATTTATATCTCTGATTATGAAAACTGCTACTTCCCTGAGTGCATGGTTTTTAAAAACAGAATGGGACTTGGATAACTGGAAGCTGTTGGTAATGAGGCACGCGGAGAACTCTGGCCACCCTGCAATTGCACGGCTGTGCAAAGTGTTGACTGACAGGAAAGCAATGCGTGCTAAAGGATAGTCTGATCTTCAAAGAGAATTATGTTTACTTAGAGAAACACGATTTTCAGAAGCAAGAGCAATCAGAAGCCTTTCATTCTGAACATTTATTGTGGAGATATTCTTTATGGTTATTATGCCATTGTATATTTTGTTAAAGAGTTGATGTCTTTAACAAATGGCATTTTCTGTCTTGCTCTCTTGTTTTCGTGCCTAGACATTTAATACAGGCCCTGCATCATAGATTTTAAAAAATCTTCCTTTATTCCGACACAAATCATATTTTATGGGATAAAATAGCTATGACTTGACTGCAAAGAACAAGGAATGAGGCAGTATTTTGAGAACACAATACTGCCTTATTTGCAACCTGCACCATTAAAACCCATTCCCAGAAAGATATTTCACCACTTTTTGCTTAGATTCCTTTAGCAGTGAAGAAATTCATCAGATTCCGTGCAAAGATTTAGCCACTGTAGTACTTGTTGACTCCGTGGTGCCATAGCATATTTTACCATTCAAGAGCAAAAGGTGGCATTTTTCTTCTGATGAAGCACTATAGATTTCTCCCTTTGTTAATAGTATCCTTAGCCTAGTATTCATTAGACATATTCTCTGTGAGGTTCTCCAAATCTGTTGGTCATGTCTTCAGTGGTCACACTGAAGTTTTAGCAACCCATAACTTCTCTGAGCCCTCTAGTTCAATGCCAACATGAAATCTCACATGTCAGTTCTTACCTTCCTGGCTCAGTGTTTGTCTGCATTCCTCGCCGCATGTGTTCAAGATCAGAGTGTGGAAAAGTTGCACACTTGAAAGATACTGTTCTTAAACAGGTTGTATTTTTCTCCACTTTTTGAAATTCAGGAAGACAAAAAGAGCTGCAGGGTTTCCTAAAAATAGTGTTGGGATCTGACAGGGAAAGAAGCAGCATCCTGGGAAAGGATATAGGAAATTTATTCCATCTATATGTATGACTATTTTATTCCTCAAGAACTTTGTATGGTAAAATTGTAAAAAAAGTGTCTAGCTAGAGACAGAGCACCATAGAGAGTAATTGAATGACACATGCAAAGCAAACACGATGTAAAAACAAGATTTCTATTGTTTGTTTTTCTCTTCTTTCTTAAAGAAGTGAGAAAGTACTTTAAAATATTGCTAATTTCAGACTTCACTTGGACATCGACAGAGAGGCAAGAAATGGAAGACCGACCTGACGCTTTGGGTAGAGGAAGATGTGAGTTTGCCTGCTTTCACACATATATGGATTGTGTAGTAAACTGTAGAGCTTGTACAGAAAAACAAAGAAGTTTGAAAAATCTGAAAACTTCAGCTAGTGATGGTGATGTTTGGTTACCTCTCTGCTGGTGCAGACTGTACTGATGCATGTCTAGCGATGCAGGGCAGGTGGTGACTGCACCTTGTCCATCTTTCCTAGACCTATAGTGGACCTTGTACTGATGAAGCAAAGCATCCTATGATGAGTATGAAATGAATGAGAATGGAAACCGCTTGGGAATGTGGCTTGAGACAAACTGCAGACTCTGTAAGGCTCTCCGGTAAGACACTGCAGTGTAGGTACAATTTGTACTGTGTAAATATGTGCCTACACATACCTATAGATATGCTTTCACTCTTTACCAAAGTACTGAATTCAATTTAATCTAGATTGTATTTTACTGATACCTTATATATGGACATCTAAGAAGTGTTTTCCTGAGAGGGGAGCCTCATTCTAAGGCAATTCAACTTGTCTTATTTACTGGAGCTGCACTCTGAGTTGAATTTGCTATAGGCATTTTTTTTCTGGAACAGAAGTATTTTCCTTGTAATTCTGCAACAGCTTTCCATTAGATGGTGGTTTCTTTCTTGACTTTTTGCTCTCTTTCATGTGTTTTGTTATTTATCAGTACCACACTGCCTAAATATTTTACATTTTTCTGTTTCTGATTGTATTGTTCTTTGGTTATTGTTAGCCAGACTTCACTATCAGGAGCAGACAGCAGAAATTTACTTTTGGTGCCATTGTTAATATAGTATTCAGAGGCTGAAGATCTACTGCTGATCTCTATCACAACCCCTTATAAATTCTTTTCCTCTAGAAATTCACTTCCTCTCTTTGGCCAATTTGCAGCCCAGTGAGCCAACTTTTCATTCATTTAATGTTTCTGCACTTTAACCTTTGATGAAGTGCTTGGCCAAATGCTTTTTGAAGATTTAAGTACTTCACCTTATTTTTGCCACATCCTGGAGAACTGAGAAGTCTACAGAGCAAGTCAGGCTGTTTTTAATCTTTTAATAGTTTATAGTTTTATTTATATATAGATGCTTTTATCAACTCCCCCCAAAAAATAATTAAGGACTTGCTTATCTATCGCTAACAAAATTAAACTTGAATTAAATGTCAGGAGTAATTCATGGGCCAAGAAAACCTTGTAGAGACAAAAAAAAAAAAAAGCTCAAACTTCACGTTTCTAATGCGGAAAAAGAGGGGGAAGAAGACAGCGAAGGTGCAGAAGAGGGCACAGATGGGTTTTGCTGGAGAGTCAGCGTGGTGCCCAGTGCCCAGTGCCCAGCCAAGGACTGTGGGTCCCCAGTGCCAAGCGGGAGGCCCCGGGCTCTTGGCCCCTGGCTGCTGCCTCTGTCGAGATGTTTAAGGGTGTCTGTGGCCACAGGGGCAGAGCCCTGCTCGGAGTGACACGCTGGTTGCAGTGCGAGTTCACAGGGTGTTTGCTTCCCAGCCCGTCTGGAGTGACTTTCAGTAGCTCTGATTTCCAGTGATGGGTTTCTAGATAGCTGGGAGACAAAGTCAGGGCTCTTCTTATGCAGAGCTGATGAATTTGATGGGATATTTTCTGTGACAGGCTTTCCTTTTGGCTACAGCAGAGTAGAGACAGACCCATTTTGGAGGGCAAGTCTGGCCCTGCTGCCTGTTCCTGTGTCACCTGGGGCTAAAAGGGCACAAGGAAATAGCACAGAGCTAAGAAGAATGGGAGGCTGGTGGGTCTGAGGTGAAGGTGTGCTCATCTTCAAACTATGTTGAAGAGTTCTGGGGCATGGAGGGCTCAGCGATAGCCTGTTGTGGTTTAATCCAGTAGGCAGCTGAACGCCACACAGCTGTTCACGCACTTCCCCCCCTCTCCAGTAGGGTGGGAGAGAGAATTGGAACTCGTCGGCTGAGATAAAAACATAATTGAGAAAATAATAATAAAGATAAAAGAATATACAAACCAAGTGATACTTCTTATTGTGTATAGGGGTGACTGATACCAGCAGAGGTTGATTCTTTGATTCAGCTGCAGTGCCTCTCTGAGGAGCTGGAGTAGCCACAGTGCCTGTCGTTTTGTGGTCAGATCCAGAGACCCTCTCTTATCCTTCAGGGTACTGAATACTGTTGAACAGGGCTCAGTAGGCACGGGCTGGGTCCCAGACATGTTGTAGTGATTTGTATCTCTCTGGAATTGTCACAGTGACAGCATAGTTTTCGCAGTTTTTCAGGACCCTGCGCTTGTTCAGGGCTGAAGTTCCAAAACAGGTGGAGGTGTCCACTTTCCTAGGTTCTTGTCCTTGCTATCCAAAATACTCTGCCACTCATAACTATCCAGCCTCAGGGTATATCTCTGGGTGGTGTGCTTAAGCAGTTGTTTAACCTTAAACAAGACCTGAAACACATTCAGGAGACATGGCAATAGGAACATGCTGGTTTGAACATTACAGGGACATTCAAGGTTCTCAAAAGCTGTTGTAACTAGCCTGGAGGAGAAGAGAAAGGAGAAAGAGTAGGGGAAAGTATTCTCCCTTGTCTCCCCTTAGATGGGCTCTCTGAGGAGAAAAGGTAGAGTATAATTTTTAATAGTTTCCGAGAGATGATTCCTGAAGTACAGGTAATGCCGAGTACAAATACCAGATTAGTCTCACGACCAGTAATTTTATCATATCATAAGCCAGTGTTATACAGTACAGCAAAATGATAACCTTAATCCAGCCCCCAGAGATGATAAATAGCACAACAGGGAACATACAGCCACTGAGGTGTTACATAACACAACTCTGAGAACAAGCACAACAACTCTGAGAGCAAATAAATCAACGTTGTGACCAGTGACTAGTAAAGTTAATACAATGAATGCTTTGAAAAAATTTGCTTTAACATGCTCTGGTCAGATCTGTTGTTATCTCAACCCTCGTGCCCTAGGTTAGACACCAAAAAGAACTATCGTGGTTTAACCCAGCAGACAGATAAACACTACGCAGCTACTTGCTCACTCCCCCACAGTGGGAGGAGGGAGAAAATCAGAAAAAAAGGTAAAACTCATAGGTTGAAATAAATGCTATTTAATAGGACAGGAAAGAAAGGGAAAATAATAATGATAAAGCAATATACAAACCATATGATGCACAATGCAGTTGCTCACCATCTGTTGACCGATGCTCAGCCAGTCCGTGAGCAGTGGGCCATCACTCCCCAGCCAACTCCCCTAGTTTTGTGTTCATCATAACATCATATGTTGTGGAATATCCCTTCATCCTGGCTGTGTCCTCTCAGAGCTTCTTGTGTACCTCCAGCCTCCACGCTGGCAGGGCAGTGTGAGAACCTGAAAAGTCCTTGACTCTGTGTAAGCACTGCTCAGCAACAGCTGAGTGTGCTATCAACATTACTCTCATCCTAAATCCAAACCACAGCACTATATACCAGCTACTAAGCAGAAAATTACCCAGGAAAAACCAGGACATAGTCACAGCTTTTGAGTTACCTCTGATACACTTAAAATCCCATTAGTCTAAAACTAATGTTATTTATTAATTAATATCTTTGAGCCTAAGCCTACGTGAGGCCCATCTTGCCTGTTTCCTCAAATGCCAGATGCCAACCTGACTGACTAAAGATCAAGCAGGAGGAAGAGCTGCTGTATCACAGTGGGAGAGAAGGACTCAGCCTTGTTATATCATCCTTCTCCCCAGCTGCATGGTCAGCCAAGGAGAGGAACATCGCCTGGACTGGTGATGGTGGTAATCCCACCACCCTTACACTTTGCGGACTGTCACCATCACTAGTCCAGGTGATGCTGCTCTCCAAGGCTGACTGTGCAAGAGTTCCAGCGGGCTGACGAATCACCCCCATGCTTAATGTTAAGCCCATGTTTCCTGTTGTTATTCTGAGATGTAAACCTGTGCCCAAAACATGTGTTTCCTTGCATTGATGCTCCAGCTTGTGGACGTAAATGTTTTGCATACTGCTATCAGGGTATGAGTCATCTAAAAATTATTTTGCCCTTGGTACATCGATTTTGTTCTGAAAGGATATTGTAATACCTACCCATCAGTCTGCTGTTCAGAGCATCATAACTCTCAGGCATATTTACCCCTTTACGTAGTTTCTTTTCCTGTGAAAGATCTGGTACTTTTTTAACCACAGTCTGTACATGTAAGTGAAGAAAGGAAGGATAGGTGCAAAGGTTCTGCCACTTTTGCTGTGAGGTTTCTTGTCATCCGCATGGCTGTACCTCTGCCACACAGCTTGGAATATGTTCAGCTTAATTTTACTGTGGTACATATTTTCCTATATTCTCTGTGTCAGATAGCTCACTCTTTGGAGGGGCATTTGCTCCCTGAAAGGACACTTTTGTCTGGTATCGGGTGATGCAATTGCTAAAGCAGCTGCATGACTTATCCCTCTGGGACTTATGGGAACTGAACTGCAGTCCCTATCAGCACTTCCCAAAGCCACTGCTGCAGTTTCAGCTTGTGTGTTTTAACCCAGGTCTTTGCTCTGGAAACCAGCATGACTTGACTTCAGAATACATCTTTGACATTTTTGGAATAACTTATCTTTCTTTCTGGAAACAAACTGTATCCTACCTTCCCTGAAAACATCCTAATTCAACCCTTCTGGTGAAGGATCTCGGTCATGGCAGCTATGAAAGCTTGTGTCTCAGGCTTGTTCAGTGCCCTGCATCCAAAGAGAACTGGAGGGATGCCAGCAGAGGGAGGACTGTTGGGAGGGAAGATGGGAAGGAGGCAGAGGAAGGAAAACTGAGATTGAATACAAGTACAGGTATTTTAAGGGGATGATTTAAAAGATATAAAATTTTGCTGAATCTCATTGAACAATAGGGATTGTGAAAAGAAACAATA
Organism: Apaloderma vittatum; assembly: GCF_000703405.1. Lineage (NCBI taxonomy): Eukaryota > Metazoa > Chordata > Aves > Trogoniformes > Trogonidae > Apaloderma > Apaloderma vittatum. Next base: position 40,772 of record NW_009698413.1, read on the forward strand.
AATCACTATGTTTTCATTATTTTCTGTTGGTCCCGCTGGCTTTTGTTGAAAGTAAATATTCATAGTTAATTTTGGAACAGCCCCAAAACAGTATCTTAGAGCAAAGCATTGTTCTTACTACAAATTTTAGAATGTTTATGGAAACGAATCAATTAGTCATCTAGCAGACTTGAATTTCAGATGTGAAATGAGCTACCCACATAGGTATTAGCCATAGTTAGAAATTATGTGCACTCTGCCATAAATTATGCAGATGTTCAGTGCTAAAGTGCTGAAACCCAATTCATTGCATTTGGAAGATTTGAAACTCCTTTCATTTGCATACTTTGAAAGATGGCTAATAATTCAGACCTAGTCCATAGAAAATATGTCTGGAAAGAAATGCATAAATGCCTTAACAAGGCAACTATTGTCACTGTTTCGCTATTGTTAAACAAGTTGAAAATTTACTATAAGAAGACCTGTGCAGGCAAATCTTCACCCCTGTAAAGGCTTCTCTGGATTGACAAAATGACCAACCTAAAGCTTTTCAAATTCCACAGGCTAATGATGGATTGTAGGTCTAATTATTTCAGAGAGGTCTATTTGATTTTGTTTTCAGTGAAAATATTCTGTAGTTGATAATCCTTTGCAGTACTGATGCACCAGCAGTGACCTTAACTCCTTCGTGTGTTTGTCTGTTTCCCTTCTTCCTCCTACCTTCCATGTGAACTGACAACTCTCAATAAAATAAAAAATCAGTTTCCCGAACAAAACTTCATTTCTTCAAGAAACAAATAGGCTCTTGCTCATATCTGCTGTAAAAAAAAAAAAGATTTTTTTTTCTTAGTTCAGTATAGAAGAATCTCCTATATCATAAAGCTGCAAGTTAATTTGCTGATGTATGTAGAAGAGAGAGTGCATTTTTGACAGGTTGTGGTTCAGTCAAGAGCAGAGAAGTAGGCAGCAGTATATAGAGCGGAAAGCAGTTTGCAGCATAGGAAACCATGGTGATCGCTCAGGGTGATGTCCCTTGCCATCCTTGCTATCTCAGCAAATAATCTGTCATAGTTCGTGAAGCAACATTTTAAAACCAACAAGGTGTCTTCCCATGATTGTTCCCACTGACAGCTCTCCTAGAACCACCCCGGTCTGACTGTTGTAAACCTTCTTCTAGCTTCAGGCCTCAATACACTAAGGAATATGACATAACGTAAGGATGTAAAAAATGGCTGTTCCTGATCAGCCTGGAGCTCTTTCTAGCAGAGCAGTCTGTGTCTGCTGCAGCCAGCGGCAGGTGTCTCTTCTGTAGCAGCACTCAAGCAAAGCATACAAGAGCTGATGTTTCCTTCGTGTATTCACCCCTTCTTTTTCTTTTTGCCCCCAGAGAAAGACACTGGCTTGGGCAGAGATATCCTGGAGACTGGATGCGTCCTGTGGTCCAATATTTGGGCAATACAGTGCGGTGTAATAACTGTGGAAGAAATTGTCCTTCTTAGACTTTACCACGAAGCCTTTTCCTTTCCCAGAGGCCAGATAGTGATTTTCTTGCTGACACTGAGTGCTGCCTTAATTCTAGCAGAGTACCACTAAGGTCACTAGCAAGTCATGCAGGTAAGGAAACCTTAGATGTGAATTTTGCACTCCAAATTCAGGTTTTATTTCGCTCAGCATGTTGCAGCCTCTTATCTTTCTAAACAGGGTCCCACTTTTTATGCCATACTGTGAGGCTAATTATTCTCAATTTATTTGCACAGCCCTGCATTTGCCATCTATTATTCCTGAAATATAAAATGATCTAAATTCTTTTATATCTGGCTGCACTACCTAATTATTCCTCATTTGTTTTTATTCTCTTCCAATTTAGTATCGTCTGCAAAGTTGGAAATCGTGTTTTCATATCATAATTAGACCTCTAAGAACCTAGGAAAAACTGCTTGGTGAATAAACATGCAAAAGGCTTTTTTTTTCCCCCCTTCCTATTCTCGTTTTAATGGAGATTTAAAGTGAGACAATAAATTAGAAATGCATGAAATTATGAGCTAAAAAATTCGAGTTGTTTGCCTGTGGGCTGTAATGTGGCAGCAACCAGAAGTGATAGAAAGAAGTAGTTAAGATAAGAAAGTTGGTTAGGAATGACTGATAAGGATGTAGAAGCAGAGCTGACGTGTGCCCAGCTCCTCACTAACCGTGCTGCATTAGAAGATGTGCTTATTTGGACAGTGTGTCCGCATTGCTGGTGTCAGGAGTGTAAAACTTCCCTTCCTCTTCTGGCCTATCTATGTGTAACCAGTGTGCTGAGGGAGATCAGTGACTATGATGCAGACACTATTTTCTACCTTGAACAAGTCGTTCTCTACCCCCAATATTAAAGATAATCCCAGCTTTAAATTATGTTTTACAGCATTTCCTGTACACCTTTAAAATATGGCATACAGTATTTTCTGCATCTCAGATACTCACATATCTTATACTTGCATAACATAAAAGATATTAGCATGCTTACAGTATGACAGAAGAGGACTCCTTTGTTACTTAGCATATTGCAGCAGAAATCAGTTTGACATTTTCTAAAGCTAGTAAGGCAGAAAACCCAGTAGCCTTTGCTTCAGTCATATATATACATATTGAAGTCTCTGTCTTAAATAGACTGAGTGCCATATAATATCAGTCCTTTTTTTGGTCTTCTTTTGGCTCAAGTTATAGCAGTTGAATGCCTTGTTTCAAGATGTTACAGAGCTGTAGGCAATTCAAACCACCACATGTTTTCTGAAATGTGTAGAAACAGAATGAGGGTATAACTGTCCCCTAAATAGACAAACAAAAAAGCAAAGGACACAGAAGATCTCTCTTCATTGTACATATTTCAGTCCATGTTTTCTGAACAGGAATAATGATAGGATCTGCAACCCTTTCAGAAGAAGAGCAAATCTGATGGACCAACCCAGTACAGGAGTAGCCCTGAAGCCACAGAGCCTGTTCAGATCCTGGACGCCTCTTCACTTGCAGGTGGAAGAGGTGGTGATGTTCTGCTTCTTGCACTAGACAGGCAGGTAACTGTCCCCAGCTGATTTCCTGTGGGGAGTGGCAGAGCATTCCCTGTGTGAGTTCAAACAGCTGCAGACTTCACATTTGCACTAGGAACTTTACGTTGACTGTGATACTCTCCTCTTTCCAGTTCAGGCAAGGCTCAGAACAGGGCACGTGCATTAAATTACCCCCTCATGATGGTCCATGCCTTGGTTCCATTGTGAGAAATCATACAAGCAGGCAAGAAGAGTGAAGCTCATTTTCCAAAGGCACTGCCATTGGCAGTGAGTACAACAGCTGCTGTTGGGAATGAGGCTGGTCAAGATATCACATCTGTGGAATCCATCTGATGATCTGAGCATCTCTGGGTCTGATTCTGACTTCTCTGATGGTGTCAATCAAGAGCAGATCCTTCAAATTCAGAATAGTTGCTCTAGTGACAGGATTGTCATATCCACGAAAGATCAGAGTCACGTCAGACCTACCAGAAGGGACAGATTTTTTAATTGCAGCCTGTGGTTTTTTTGGCCCCCACTTTGTAGGCAAATGCAATTACAGGTGCAACTTATGTCATTTATATGTCTTCCTGAATGACGGATATATTGGCTAATACCTTATCTGCAAAATTATGCCCACAGGTATGTGCAGCTGTTGTTCTGAGAGAGTAGAAGGAATGCATACATACAGTACTTCAGCAACTTCATCTCTTCTCTATAGGATGCCAAAAAGAAGGAAGACATTTTATAAAAATTCATTTGATCCTAACAGGATAGGATATTTAAATATAGTTATTAAGTGTCGTCTCTTCAGGGCAAGGTTAAGGGCCTTTGTGTAATGTAACTTCGTATTTTGCCCTAAATCTATCAGATGCTATTCTTAATTGTAGCTCGAACTATAAATTTTTAAGGTTTTGTGTGGCTTGGTTTTAGATTATGACATTTCTGCAAAATGTATAATGTTGCTGAGCAAGTGAGTCATTCATTTTGGAATGTAAAATTGTTTGTTAAATGGTTACAATGAACACTTTAAAGTCTGACTCTGTTTCTGTAGAGATCACCCCGAATAAGAGTTAAATTGTTCTCTGAATGCGTGGTTAATCTCCCTAACTTAGACTTTCTATTCCTTCATGAGATGGTTCAGAGATTTCAAAGGGAGTTAATTAATTAAAAATTACAGATTTTAAGAAAAATGCTCTTTAGTATTAACACACATCTAATTTTATTATTACATTTTCTAAATTCTGGAACATCTTCAAGCATGCCCAACATCTCTTTAAATATCAAAAATAACTTATAATGAAACCAAATACATTACAACAATCTGGATGTTATCTATATGCCATTAAAATGATAAGGCTCTCTAAGAGTTTAAGAACTGATGTGCAAAAGAAAAAAAGGGACAAAGACCCCTGAAAATTCCATCTGAATTATATGGTTTTTACACTTGGAAATAGGAACTGTTATTTTTGTGATGAAAGATCACATGTGAATAAAGAATTCTCAGCAGAGTTCTCTGTTTTAATTTCTGTCAGTTTACTATAGTCTATTGCTTTCCAAGTTTATCACAGCCCAAACTGGCAGGTGTTTCTGAGATGACACTGAAACATGGGTGAGGCAAGCGCTGATGTACCCAATGCCATTTTTTTAGAAGGCTCAGCACACCATTATTTCCCTCATACCTTACCTAATAATATCATAAATATTTCCTTGAATTCCGTGCTCTGTAAACTTCTTATGAAAATTCACTTTGAGATATTAAAAAACTGAGTTTAAAAGGAAAGCTTTAGACAAAGTCCCTTCTTAAATACCGTATGTCCTAACCGTGAAAACCTTCCAATACAGACTTGGCCCAAGTGAGTCCTAAGTGAGGTGGTCACAGTGCTGGCCACCACCCTTCCAAACCCACAGAGGAACTGAGCATCTGGGGGCTTTTGTACCCCACACTTTCCTGTTGTGATCTCTGCAGTATCTGGTGAAAAGCTAACACAGAGTTATTTTCTGCAGTACTTGTTGGTCCACAAATTCCAGTCAATTCTTTGCCTGTGTTCCTCCAGCCCCTTTATCCAGCACTATCAAAATGGAAAGTGCTGTAGAGAGCCCCGAATCTCCACCTTTGTATAAATTTGAGCTGCAAATGGCATTCAGCGTAATTAAGTAGGAATTACACCAAATACCCACATTACAACTGGATTCAGCTGAGAGGGCTGTGCAGTAGGTTTGAAGAAATCGATGTGTTCGTGGGTTCTTTGTGATGCGAGTTCCTTTAGATTTCATGGCTTTGTCACGCTTGAGATTGTGTATACTCCACTGATCAGCCATAAAACTATCCTTTATTTGAAATTAAATGTGGAGAAGTTTAAATTGTTCTGTGTGTATACAGACATAAGTAGCTCATCTTTGGCAGTGCTCAGATTATTTATATTGCAGCTGCAGTAAATTTGAGTTGCACCAAATGTAGCTCTCTAAATGTCAGCTTGATTTTCTCAAGACCTACTTTTCACTTGTTATAAATATGGCTTGTTACAGATGCTGAAATTCTTCAGAAGAGGAATGTCACTTTGGGTGTAGTCAAGGTATGCAGAAGTAACATGGACTATGATAGGACATTTAATTATTTTTTCTAAAAAATTAGCAAAATGACCTTTGTATGCATTTAAAAATTTTAGGGTTGTGGGTATTCACCTTCTCTCTAGGTAGGTACACACAACAAGCAAGCAGCCGCTGTTCAACCTGTAACTGCACACCTCTGTTACGACATAGAGGAATGAGTACTGTGCCCTGCTAGTTTCCTGAAGCCTAATGATTTCCTAAAGTCTTTAAAAAAATTAAAAAATAAAAATTAAAAAAAAATAAAAATCTCCGTAGTCAGAACTTCTGATGACTGCAGTTAGTGCTAATGTAAAAGTTTGGTATATATTTATGGAGGCAAGGCCAACAAGACCATCTTTTCTAAAACTGAATTAGTGCAATCAAGTCCAGGAAATGTTCCTTTAAAAGCTGACAAAGGAAAAAAAAATAGGACTTTATATAGACTTGTTACTTATTATGTTAATTTTTTATTTTCTTCCTAAGTTATCTACATTCTTCTTTTTTATTTATTGGGTTTTTTTAGGAAAAAGCAAGAAGACAATACACTGTTTATAATTTAAGACCTTCAGTTGCTGCCAGGCAATTAGATGGTCCGTGATTCACAGCTTAAAGGTGAAAAAGAAAGTTGTGTGTCCTTTTTCAGACACTCAGAAAGTGCTGAGCCCAGGTTCAGTTCAAATTTTTATTCAAGACAAATAAAAGGTTCATCACTACATATAAGAGTTAGATTACAATAATATTGATTGCAGTTTTCTTCATTGAAGGGATGGACATTTTTCTGGTTTTACATCAAGTGACAAAACAGAAGTTACATAAATTTGTGTGTGTTTGGCAGAGATCAGCCACTTTTGGAAGAAAATTTAACCTTCTTAGAAGACAGCTTTTAAATAGACAGGCAACTCTCAAACTTCAAAGAGTGTTTTATCTCCAGTCACGCAGTCATAGCAAAATATTTTTACTTGGGTCAGGTGAAAAAAAAATCTGTATTCTTTGCTGTAGAGTTTTTAAAATCCCCATTGTCTTGCTTGTTACTGTGGATGTTAGTTCCACAATGGGGCACTGGCAGTGTGACAGATCTTGCTCTTCTGCAGCTTTGACCGTCAGATGACATTGATCCTAGCTATGGTTTGTTACTGTTTTCTTTTCTGACCAGTCACTTTTAATTACTCAAAATCTTAGCCTCACTTCATTGTAAATCAAGAAGCTAAGTTTCTAAAGAGAAAATAATTTTTCATTGGATTTTCACTGGTCACCTAAACTAAGGTCTGTGAATGGGATGGTATAATGGAAAGAGATGTCAGTTTGGGCAAAGCTCCACAGAAATTGCCTTATCTATGTGTATTTTTTTTCTGCTTCACATATTCATTTCTGAAATACTTCCAACCCATCTTATTTACTATGTTAAGAGTCTAATTTTTACTGATATCACAGATCACTCACTGAAATTTTCATGTTAAATCTGCACATATAATCCTACTGGCATAGTTTTATGATTATTACAATTTCAGTTGTGCTTCATAACTAGTCAAAAACAATTCTAGCGAGACAAGAAATACTGTAACTTAACAAAATTATTGCCATTCTTTCTTTTGAAAGAATATTAAGAGAGATAGTGTAATGCAGGTGTTTTGAATCAATTTCTGGATGAACAGTTCCCATTAACTATAAAGGAGGTCTTGGAACTACAATTCCATTGGATTTGGGTCTCTCCTTGGCCATCCCCAGGCTCTGAAGGAGTCAGTGGCGGTCACCTCCAGGGCCTCCTGGAGGGGTGATGCAGAGTGTTGCAGAGCTCATGAAATAGGCTCAGGGATGTTCCAGGGGACAAATCCTGTTTCACATAGTCCAGGGTGAATTTTGGTTATTGTTAGCAAGGGTATCTGTACAAATTAAAGCAGAAATTGTTCTTTGGTTTAGGTCCAATTACAGAAAAGAAGTGATTTGTTTTGATTTTTAACTAAGATTCTGATTTAATTTATGAGAATCTGGGAAGCTTGTCATATGTTCAGCAGCACAAATCCTTTTACCTATGCAGAGCTTATACATAGGGAACCTAATAATAGATGGAAAGAGCATGTATGGTGTAGAAAGGAGAGAGAAAAAGAAATCAATTCAACTAGAATATTCCAAAACAAATTCATACTCTACTGGAGGAACGAGTACAAGGACTTAGCATGTTTGGGTTAGCCAGGGGACATCATCTGAATTAGATCCACTTGAAAGGCTGAAAAAGTATCACCACTCTATACAGTAATGCCACAAGTCTTCAGCTTTTGTGGTTACTCTTATGAATGCAGCATCTTGCTTTCAATAAGTAATGTTTACATTTCAATTATAGCTTCCAGCTTGAGCCAGCAATTCACTTTTTTTATAAAAGAGTTAAGTTCCACTGCGGTGAAGCCCAGTTTAATTTTTCATCTTGAGTTTGCCATGTAAACTTGATTTCTTAAGAATGTTTTCCAGCTCTGGTATTCTCTTATTAGGTTCAGGATATTATGACATTTTCAAAATGCTTTCTATTTATAACTTAACATTATACAATGTCAAGAATAATCAAAAGCATACAGAAATGACAGAGAAAAATCCAATTTATATGATCTTTCCAGGTCACAGTTCTGAGTTTCACTTAGAATGCCTGGGTTAGGAACTAATATTACCTTTTTAGCAAATGAAATATGCAAACAAAAGTTGACAGAAAATAGGTATGATCACTCAATAACTTTATAAGCACAGGTTGTTGAAGTTCAGAGCTAAGTGGTTTCATCACAAATGTTTCAGGACCAGTGACCAGCCCTCAATGTGACTGACTTTTTCAGTGTATGAGGAGATGACTCCTGCTGACAGTTTTTCTTTCTGTTAGGCACCATTTTCTTTCACTATTTTTTTCATTTAGTCTTCATTTTCGTTGCCCCAGGAACAAAGTACAACTGTAGTTTAGATTTTTATTATTTCTTTACTCAGTGTGTCTTAATTTAAACCATGTGTTTGAAAGAAGTACTGCCTTCAGAATTCTAAATATTTTCTATAATTTTGAGACAATGACTTTATGACAGGCAATTTCTGATTTTTTTTTCCATTTATATATGTATATATCCTCTTAAAATGTATCCTATTTTTATTTCTGTCAACTAGTTGCTTTATTGTCTTTAGTTTTAGTATCAGGGCTTCATTAAACTTCAGCTTTTCAACTTTCTGCATAAAGCCAGGCTATTTGACAGATAAATGCTAAATCAGAGGATGGCAACATCTGTTTGCGCTCAGAGTTGGTGATACCATTTGAATCTTCCATGATGCTGATACAACAAAATTAAAAGGTGTGGAGAAACTATTAGGGCCTTGGAGCAACGCTCCTCTGGAGTTCTGAGGGGCTGTGGAATGAGGAGAGTTACCATCTTACTTTGTTTTCCTGACTATGGAACTGATGATGCATTTGGCTGGGAAGAGGAGAAAGACACATCTAAATCACATTGCAAGTTGCAGCATAAGGATGCCAGGAACGCTAAAACCTTCTTCTTTCCTCTGCTCCTGAAATAAAGGTCCTGTACAATGTGTTCTTCTTGCAGGACTTACAACTTCCCACCATTCCCATGCACCCAGGATCTCTGCTCTGCTCCTTTCCCCTGCCCCCTGCTACAGCAGTAGGGTCATGAAAATAGCATCAAGACTTTGAGACTACTTAAAATTTGGAGACTCCTGGAGGAATCTGTAGTCTTGGAACTGTAGGGTTCCTATACAACGCAAAAGAAAGATTATGAATAAGGGTATGCGCAACCCTAAACAGTGAGCTGTCTGAGGTAGCAACAGCAAAGCCCTGAGGACTTACTCGTGTTTTAAATCCCCACCCTCTCAGAGGCTTAGGTGCTTAACTTTGCATTTCTCTCCACGCATGATTTATAGCCATGAAAATAGACATCTAATCCTCTTGTTCACAGAAAAAAATACATAGAACAAGAATCAGTCTTATATTTTGAAAGAAAACCAGAGGAGAAGTAGGTGGTGATTCCTCTCACCTCCTCCTTGGCTCCTTTTCAAGAGGGTATCTCATTTCAGTCCTTTTTTCTGCCAGTACAAGCTCAGTCTGACCTGGAAAGTTCCCCAGTGTATAGGCTGCTGGGGAGGATAAGTAATTTCAAACTTTGCTCTGGAAAATATGGTAGATTGTATAGAAGATTTACAGTTTCAGTGAGCTAGGGAGTAGGAGTAAGAGCAACCCTCATCTTGCAATGCAGTGGTTAGGCCAGTTCTATGGGTATAGAAGACTCTAGTCTATACTTTAAGCACGGTTTAGTTATTTTCTCTTACATAGACGATGAATAATGTATGGCAACGGTTGTTGTAGTAGAGACCAATATTAAGGACTCTCCTTTTGGAAAGAGTTCCCCTAGCCAGCTACTCTACAGAGCCAAGCTTCCTTCTTTACCTTTGTTCCAATAAATGCAGAAAAGCTCAAAAATTGCCTAAATTAAATACTTAAGAACATGCAAATTTACACATTATGCATTTCCTATAGAAAAGTTTGAAAATTGATCAAAATAATTTAATTAATTATTTCACTGTGAAAAATGTTTAAAGAGCCAATTAGACAAAGCAAGCGGGGAGAGCTGCAAGCTTGAAATATAGAAGCAATAAAGTGAAATATTCTTCTAAGGAAACAAAGATGGGGGTGACAGTACATGAAAGGGAAGTGTCCTGTACATGAAAGGCACAATAGCAGTGAAAGACACACAAGGAGGATAACAGCATGAACTGATGAGGGGTCCAAGTGGGATCAGTGCAAACTGGCATAGACTCACTGAATAGTGCTGCTTGCAAAGAACAAGCTTTCATTGCAGCAGTCTTAAATCAGGACTTGCTGCTACTCAGTTAATGATCTAACCGTGGAAAAAGCCATACAGTTATCTATCCTATGTAAGTACATAGATATTTTAATTTAAATAGTCAAATGCATGCCTTATGTCATGATGTTTCATGTTCTAAAACTTCCATAATGGTGAATGCCTCCTTGTGTACTTGAATGGTATCTAGTCATCATCAATAGTGTAATTAGTTTCTCCAGCCTCGGTACACCCCACAGATACCTATATATGCCCACCTTTTCCTTTTCTGCATATGCAGAAAATATTTTTAGGGAAATGATACAGAATTGATAACACGGGGTCTATCAACAGGCCATAACCTGTGTTGGGGAGCACCAGACAGACACTTGATACCTGGGCAGTGTGGAAATAAATCTGAATTGCTGAATTTTTCTCATGTGTATAATATCATACATATATACCTTGGCCCTGGCAGCATCTTCAAGCTCTGTCTACAGTAAAGTGTTTCACAATTGTCAGGCTGAGCAGGGCAATTGTATGTTTTGCATCCTCTTACTTCAGAGCTATGCACCAATAGCCGTGCTGCTCAAAAGTGCTGCTAGCAGTGCAGAGCTCTGGAGTAAGAGGACGCATAACATACATGCCCTGCTCAGAAGTGCTGCTAGGCCTGCAAACTGTTGCTTCCGTCTTATAATAGCCAATATCACAGGCACAAGTCTGGTAATGTGAAGCAGATTTAGAATTTCCTCCTTGCGGTATGTGTCACTACGGATGGCTACAGATGGTTCTGTTCTGTACAGCAGTCTGCTGCAGAAGGTAAGAGCTATGAAAGTATAAGCTTGCATATGTGAAAAGTAAGTGAATGTCAAATGTGAGCTAGACTGGTTGGACTAGATAACTCAGAGTTTACCTCAAGTTTAATGAAATTACTTATGGAGGAAGAAAATGCTTCACATGAAAAAGGGAGAGCTCTTGTAGCTGCAAGGAGAGCTGAAGATATTGGTGATAAATTGATGATAAGCAAAATTTAGACTTTAATGTTGGTAATAATAATTCTAATTAATGACGTTAATATGGTAAAAATAAATTAGTTTAAGATCGTATAATATGTACAGAGTTATCTGTCAAATCTAGCTTGTAAGGCCACAAAGCAACACGAATGAGAGCTATTGTTAGTAAAGAATTTATTCAGAGAACTCATTATGTTTTCTCTTCCACAGTATAGATATTTTTGAAAATAAGCTGAAGGTCACATCTGGAAGACAAGAATATATTTTCCCACATACAATATTAAAGGCTTTATGACTATGACAGAGCACACAGTTAAGTGTATGGAACCATTAAAGTTTGACAAGGCATTTGATCTAGATAAATAACATTCCAAAATTCCAGAGGAATCATTAAGGTAAAGTAAGAAAAGCCTTTAGAAAATGTTTGGGTTTTTTTTTCACATCTTGTTAACAGCTAGGGAAACATCAAAAGATAGAAAGAAGGTAGTGGTGTTTCTGTGTTTTATGGGGAAGGTTGAAGAACGAAATCTAAGGAATGTGCAATACAGAAAGAACAAGCGCTACTGTTTAAAGACCAGGTGATCAAACTTGACGAATGAGCAAGACTTCTGTGTGGACAGTCCTGAATAGGTAGGGGAGAGTAAACTAAAAGACATATTTTGCCTGGATATAAGAGCCTGTTGAAACTATGTCATGTGTAGACATGCACAAAATAGATTTCTCTAAAACACTAGGCTGAGATAAACACAGAGGGCTGGTGAAATGAATTTTAAATGAAATTACGAGAAAAAACAATAGCATATAAGATAAAGGGAAGTGCTTTATAAGAAGAGATAAAAAAAAGAGGCAGAACTACTGGTCAAAGCTGAACATCACTCTTTGGTATATGGGAGAGGGATTACTGGAAAAGAGCTGATTTTGTAAAAAGTGAATGGAATGAATGCAAAATACAGCTGTGTAAAGCCAAAATAATGGTTTTAATATTGTGCTGCTAGGAAAGCTTGACTGATTCATTTAATTTAAAGTAGTATAGGAATGCAATTAACCCCACCTCCAGCAGAACATTGAATGTCAATCAGTAATAACAATGCTTACTAAGATAAATAAAATAGAACACTTGATTTCCATATAAGCATACTTACATGATATACCTACATGTAATATAGTTATTCTCATAAGTGCTAAATACATCCAAGATGGATTAATAGCAAAAGATTCTATGATACTGTGCTGAGCTCTAAAGGGTTTAGGTACTGCTTTCCATCTATCATAGAACCGTAGAAGCATAGAATGTGTTGGGTTGGAAGGGATCTTTGAAGATCAGCCCCCCTGCAGTGAGCAGGGACATCTTTAACTAGATCAAGTTGCTCAGAGCCCCGTCAAGTCTGACCTTGAATGTCTCCAGGGATGGGGCCTCCATCACCTCTCTGGGCAACCTGTAACAATGTTTCACCTCCCTCACAGTGAAGAACTTCTTCCTAAACATCTAATCTAAATCTGCCCTGCTCTAGTTTTAAATCATACCTCTTCATCTTGTCACTACACACCCTTGGAAACAGTCCCTCCCCAGCTTTCCTGTAGCCCCCTTCAGGTACTGGAAGGCTCCTATAAGGCCTCTCCAGAGCTTTCTCTTCTCCATACTAAACAACCCCAACTGTCTCAGTCTGTCCTCACAGGAGAGGTGCTCCAGCCCTCTGACATTTTTGTGGCCCTCCTCTGGATTCACTCCAACAAGTCCACGTCCTTGTTGTGTTGAGGGCTCCAGAGCTGGACACAGTACTGCAGGTGAGGTCTCACCAGAACAGAGTAGAAGGGCAGAATCACCTCTCTTGATCTACTGGCCATGCTTATCTGTTTTATTTTACTGAGGATCATTCATAACATCATAGCATCATAATATTATAGAATCATAGAATAGTTTGGGTTTGAAGAGACCTTTAAAAGTCATCTAGTCCAAACTCCTTCCAATGAGCAGGGACAGTATCTCTGTCATGTTCCTTTGAGGAAATAATCTTCAGGCAGAACAACTTGACAGTTCTTTAATGTAGCTATTGTTTATTTTTGATGTTAATCTGTGTGAAACTTATAATATTTCTTTGTTTTTTGGATCGTAGCTTTAGGTTGTGGGCAGAATCAGAAAAACATGTTGCTCAAATGGTGAATCAAGCAGTGAGTAATGCAGGTCAGTCCAAGTGAAATAACAATAAAACCTTTAGACTGTATTGTATTTTCATCTTCATACCACATATGACACAGATAAATGATTTTAAGAATATACAAGAGAATTTGGCTGTGTATTTTTGCATATTGTTCTGCTTGTAAAGCCTCATACTTCCATACTGTGTGAGTAGTTGTGATGAGTGAGTTATACCCATGAAGAAGAAAAAAGATCTAAAGCTCTCTAAAATTAAGTAGAAGACCAATTCTCTCTTGTAACAATGTCAGACTTTTAAATGCCAGTTTCTCACAGATCTACAAGGTCGGAAAAAGATGGGAAGTCCTACATGGGAGCTGGTATTCAACTCCTGCAAGTATTGTCACGTGAAGCCATACTTGCTCTCCCTGAAGGACTATGCGTTATTGAACTTTACAGCGGTGGTGGTTTCATGTATAGGAGGGATGCTGCAGATAGAAAACTGAAAGCTTCTTATAGCTTTTTTTGCAGAAGTAATTTCAAGGAAAGAAATACATAATTTGGTGGTTGCCATTTTTATAAGTTTTTAAGGTTGTTTAAAGCTGAGTCTTTGGCTTGAACTGTTAAGTAAATACCAGATAATGAGAAGCAGGCAGAAGAAAATAACATCTCTTTTGAGCTGTAAATGTGTTTGGCAATACTCACATGCTGAGCTGATGTATCCACAGGTTTAAATTATCCTCAGTGAACTTATTCCATAGCTTCTATAAGTTTAAAATATATTTTATTAAAATTGCTGTCCAGAAAAAAAATATTTAAAAAATCTTTTCTTTGTGGAAAATTTATCTCACTATTACAACTGCTCAGACAGTGTGCTTTGCCACTGCATTGTCTTTACATTTTAACATTTTTATTTATAGCAACACAATTTTTGAAAGCACCCACAACAAACAACATCATGCTCCCCAGGCAAATGCCTAAGATGGGCTAGAATCTCCATTTGTCTGTGCTGTGCATGCTAATTTAGATTATGGTAAAGTGGGTATAAAATGCTACTGGAACACAATGCAAATGATGTATGCCTCTTTGCAATGAGATAAACGATTATGTGTGGTATTAGAACCATAATTTTATGCTTGTTAGTCATCCAATTTTGATTAAGGGATCATTTATTGTAAGAGTAAGTCTCCATCACTGTTCAGGCTTTCTCTTTCTACATCACATTGTATCTTAAAGAGCAAGACAAAAAGCAACCCAAGTCTAGGACAGTTGGGACTGATGCATTAGAAATTGTGCAGCATAGAGATGAACGCTCCTGTTAGCAGTAGAAGATGTACAAGATGGAACCGTTGGCTTCTGGCTTCAGAGGTTTAAAGGTATTTGGGCTCTCAAAGTAAACACTGAAAATTTACACATTGCTCATAAAATTTTAAACTGGTGGGTTTTTTTCTTCAGAACACTGAAATATTTTTCGTTCCATAATTGTACATATTGTAGGGTTTTGTAGACCCTACAGCATTTCTACAGCTACTTATTCAAGACAGGTACTCTTGAACCAAGGCAAAATCAAATGAGAAATGAGGGAGCTCTTTTAGTTAGGATCATGTGGCAAAGAGATTTAAATATTTACTGCTATCTCCTAAATCTGTCTTGTGCGAGTGGTTTGAGTAAAATCAGGAAATTTTGTTATTTTCCTTTCTAGATAATGGAGTAGAGGTAATACAGAGGAGTAATTAGTCCTGCTGACAGGTAGGACGGTAGGATGGTTGACTCAAGGTCAGAGGGAAGCATTTCTTAGATCTACTGTAAGTAGAGGAGAGTGCCATCTTCATTGCTATTTGAATTCAGGAAAAATCTGCCTGATGGAAGATATAGGGAAGGGTCTGCTCTGAGGACTCTATCTGAATGTGTGCATTTATAATTGGCTAGCTGATTGCTAGTGCTTCCTGGCCATAAGCTTGTAAAAAAGTCTTCTTTAAGTATATCTGAATTTAAAGCTTTTGTTCAAACATTTGTGGAATGAAGGGTCTCAAAATACAAGCCATCAGCTAAACTTTCTTTATATTGTATCTTAAGCAATTGATTTGCTTCTCATATATAGGCTGGCAAAACAGATTGCAAAATTCTTATTCTGGCTCACAAAGGAAATAGTCTACCATAATTCAGATATTTCAAATTATCTGCTGCTTGAGGTATAATGCAACTCCTTGCATACACCTGTACCAGCTTTAAAATCCCAGCTCATCTATCAATCACTGTTAAACTGCTGCAGGAGGATGCACTCCAAGCCCCGGGCTGCGGTGTCTGCCCTTCCATGGGGAGCCTGGCTGGAAAATGAGCTTATTAGTGGCTTGAGTGGCTTCTGCAAGCAAGACTCAAGCCTTTGACAGTGGGATAGACCACCTGGAAGATGTGGCTTCTCATTGAAAGGGAGTGGGGTCCTCTGCCACCTACCTAGTGCATGCAGGTTGCTGGGAGATTCATAATGCCAGAGATTTCAGTCCTGGCAGAGGTACTTAATACATACTTAAACCTGTATTAACCAGGACGTAATTCATATAATGGTTTTCTTTTCCTCCAGTTGTTGCCGCTGTTTCAGTAAGCCCGCAGGGCACATTTTCCTGAAAGACGGATATGCTTTTTCATGTAACACCCTATTAAGTAAAGCCCTTTAGCAAGGACAGAGTGCCTCTGAAGATCCTCTCCTGGCATAAGATGTTTACCAACTGAAATACAAACCTAACTTTCATTTAAAAAGTTAGTCTGCTGACTGCCCTGAAATGTTCTGTTTGTTTCTGTTTGATATTTCCCAAGAAAACTGCTGCTACTGCTTCTTTAACCTCTTTATAATGGCTTTGTCAATACATTTCGAGCATTTGTTTTTGTGTCAAGTTTACATACTTCAGATAGATGTTAATGACAAGAGTGTTGGAAAGAAAAAGGGGATCCAGGCTCTTGCAGATGTGCAAAGCTCTGAGAGCTGCAGAATTAGTGAGCTGCAAGTGTGGAATAGTTGGACTGTGCTGGATTGTGCCTCCAATTGTGGAAATTTGGGGCAATATGCACACAGCTGGAGCACGCACATAATAGTGTGGGATGGCAATTTGGGCTCAAAAGTATAGTCTTGGTGCAGTGGGGTAGTTTTCTGAGCCTTGGATATCAGTTTGCATATGTGGATTAGTAAAGAGCAGCAGAAGCAGTCAAAAAAGTGTGACTGACAGGCTCGATGTATTGTGTGGCTGCAGAGCTATTCAAAACAAGTTGCACATATGGAGCTGGTGGCCATGGGATCAGTATCTTCCTGATGGACGTGTTCCATGTTCTTAGCTTCAGATCAGCCTTAAACAGCTTTTTTTCTCATTTTTCTCTCCCTGCCAAAGTGTTCCTGTCTGCCATTCACAACTTCAGTAGAAGTTTTATTTCTTTCCACCTACCATGCACAGGAAGTTTGACTTAGAAAGATGAGATGCAAATATTATGCAGGGTTGACCTTTTCATTTATGGGGTAACTAATTAGCTTGACAAGTAACATGCTTAGTAAAATACGTATATGTCATTAGATAATCCTGCCTACCTCTTTATGGTTGCTTCTTAAAATACATCTCACTTTTGTTGCAATTAACTGCAGGCTTGATATTGACTTCAACGTGACCAGGGCTACAGAATTACGCCAAATGCAAAGTATCTTAATAATCATTCTCTGATTTGGCAACCTAATAATACTTGTTTAGTTGTGCTTTGACACCCCAATGTACTGCTGACTGAGTACCTTTTCTACTTCTGATTCCTTTTTGCTGTAGGACAGAATACAATATGTGGTATTAATACAGAAGACAGAAAAATGTAAACATTTTTTAAAGTAAGCTTCAGAGAAAGGTAGAAATTTCTGAAGTGGCTTAACCTCAAGTGACATTCTAGACATGACTCTAAGGTTAACCTGTGCAACTGGCTGAATAGCTTCCTTTAGCTAAGCTATGAGATGATATTTATGTATAGAACATTATGCTGAGGTCTGTGGTGTAGTTGTAATTTATATAATTACTTCACTGAGTAGCAGAGATAAGCAAAGAAAGAGATGGTCATGTTCATTGTTTCCTGTGGGCAGCATCCTGGTATTCAAAGGAAGAAATGTAGTTGTGTCCTTCATTGAAGGAAGGAGACGGACAAGATGGTTATGTAGATGCAAGGGGTCAAAAGAAATTGCCAAGAATTTGACCCAGGTCTTCTAGGCCAACAGAACAAGGCTGGTGACGTTGAAAACCCAAAGCCCACCCCAGACTGCCTTTGAGAGTCATTTATGGCCATGAACAGATGTTTTCGACCAGAGTGAACTTTGAATCCAGCATGATTTGGGGTCTGATGTAGGATGATTAGCATTCCCTAGCTCTGTATTGCAGCATCTGGTTTTTGGTGCCACCTCACAGTATGGTGTGGCCAGAGAGATGAATGCTACCCTGCTGCAAATGGTAAGCAGCAATAATTTGCAATTCTAATGAACCCATCCTGTGTTCTTCATTGTCCTTTAAACCTTGGCAATTAACAAGAATAAAGAAGGGTGAAAAGTCTTACTAGCTGGGAGGTAACAGTGAAGGGGAGCCTGTGACGCTCTATGGCAAAGAATACACATTAATTTAATACTGATATTTTGAATTGTGCTGTTCCCTTTTCAGATTTGTCCTGGAAAATGCTTGTATTTTTGTTATAAATTATATCAGTTAACTACTTCACTGTTTGGCAAAGGTTGGGGCTGCACCAGCCACTAAGCACTGCTCTCCAGACCCTCTCTCTCCCCAAAGGGGAAGGGAATAAGGCAGGGAGGCTTATGGATTGGAAAAGTAAAACAGCTTTAATAAACAATAATAGTACTATATAAAAATATATACAAAATTAATGTTAAACTGATGCGAACACTCTCCATGATAGCAATCCCCACTGATGCTGCAGAGCAGGCGGCACCAGAGAAGCCCCAGGCTCAGTGGCAGAGGGGAGCTGGATGCAGGAGCTGGATTTGGGAACTCAAGATTGGGACCAGAGACAGAAGAATGGACAGAGTCCTCCTCGGACACTGGCCATAGAAGAAATGGAGAGCTCAAACTGGTACACTGGTTTAAATGCATATTTTTTGTTCTGAGCCTGATGTTGCCATTGAATCATCTACTTTGTGCTTATTTATTACTATTTTGTTCCTTATCAATTTATTACCTTTTAATGAAGCAGAGGTGGCAGCTTTACAGGTGGGGAACTAAATCACCAAGAAGCTATATGATTTTTTACATGACCTGTGCACACAAAATTAGTAATCACTCTTACTGACAGATGCAGACACTACATGCAGGTGTTGTAAGTAGTTTAGCTACATTGGCAGTGCTGATTTGTAAAACGTTCTATTTTTATGAGACAGCATATAAGATATTAGTGCAAATTTTCTTCTCTTCCTTACATTTTGACTTATGGTGCACTCATTTGGTGAAGGCTTTATGCATGTCTAGGCCCTCTCCGGGCTTCTGCTGGGTTGGATTTCTCTTCTCTGTTACTGAAGTGTCATTTCTAAAGCTGAACTGGTTTTGACTTTTGGTGTAGTCCCTCAGCAGAAGTGCTTCTTTGTGGAGCTCTCTTTATCCTCCCTGCATGCTTTCCTTTTCCTTCATGCTAGATTTCTTTCGTCCCTTAGGGCCTTTTCTCATACTCTTCCTTTCTCCTTTTCTTTCAGCAGTGTCTCTCATTTGAAGTTTAGAGCAAATCTTCCTCCTCTGTTAAAACATTTCAATCCCCTCTGCCATTCACTTTGTTTTATCATCCTCCTAGGACTGGGTACCAGCTAGTGATGACATCTTGACCCCCCAAGAAATGCAGTATCTTGCTTTGCTAATTCCTACAACATTTATATTTTCTTTGCTTTTGTTTTCCATTTTGAGCTTCTTGCCTTGGGCTGATCATTCTCTGGTGAGGTCAGCGCAGTCGCTGGAGTCATTGACAGGCTTGTATGGAAGCGTAGCCTATATGATCCGTGTGAGGCATATAACAAAATCTGTGATGCTTATTAGCAAAACCCCAAGATTTTATAAATACCAGCACTTCAGCTCAGGCCTTGTTATTGGGAATTGTTGGAGCTGGAAGTGGCTTACTATACTTTACTTACATAACTGTACCGGGGCTTATACGCAGTAAGTAGTCCTTGGGTAGATTATAACGTTACTTGGCAACGTAAGGCTAAGGGGTCAGGCTTGAAAAAGAGCTTATGTGAGGTTGCCTGGCTAAGAGAGACAATTTTAAATCAAGTATCGTGTATGAATGTCATTGCTGGATTTTTAACAGAGGGATGATGATATCTGAAAGCCTTATTAGCAGATATTTATGAAAAATTAGGAAGATGGTGAGGTGCCACTAGGTGAAAGAAAGGCAAATATCTTTCCAGATGCAGGAAGAAGAAAAGCAAGGAGAATACATAGCTGTCAGCTTTTTCAACACGTAGATGAATGATAATTGATGCTAGAGGCAAAATCATAGTATATATGACGTCCAGCTCCAGACTCAAGTGCTATCTGTGTAGTAGTTGGATTCCCTCAGTTGTTTTGGAGAAAATGTTTCCAGGTGAGGTTCTCACTCTGAGTAAAGCTCTGTAGGAGCCTGTCTCTAGTCCATAACTGTACAAAGAACCAGGGGAAGCAAACATTTGAATTTAGGCTGTGGCAATACCCTGCAGTGAGATTAAGCCAGTCAGAAAGCAATGACTATATTCTATACTGATTTCTGTATAAATTTTTCAATACTAGTTATAAAGATTTTCTTTACCAAACTGTCATCCCAATTCCTCACTAATCAGAATCATTTGCTGTATCTTGAAAGAGATTGGAAGAGCAACTTGAACTAAATCTCTTCATAATCAATTATTTTTGAGCAAGTGATCAATTTATGATTAATTTTAAAACTTATGTATATTTATATATGATTATATTAAAGTACACTAAATTTTACAGTATACATTTCTATTTTAAAATTCAGTCATATGTATTTATTATGACAGCCTTTAGTGGGATGTAAATTAAGCTGGTATTTTATACAGACATAATGAGTATTAGAATTGATCCTCTGAAATGTGTTCTTCTCAAGTGTAGATATCATGCCTATAAAGGTGCATGATTCTGTCTGTTGTTTATTGGAAAGTAGGTAAGAAACAGAAAATGCTACAAAAAAGTTCCTGAGATGTCCTTAGTGCATCCCTTGTTCCTCACTATACTTATATTATTCCTCAAAATTGGTGTCTGTTCTTAAAACAGTCCCTCTATTGTAAACTTATACCTTGGTATAAGTCCTTGGTAATTTACACTTACAGTGGTGCTAATCACCATGAATAGAAAATGCTTATAAAAGAAGATTTTTCCTTGTAGTGGTCATATCTTGTTTATTTTGTGGGGATGTAAACATTTTTTCTACTAAATGTGAGTTAAAAGTTAATAAATTAAAGTCTGACTGAGATATACCTCGCACCAAAGATATTATATGGCTCAAAAGGTTAGAAAGATCTTGGAGTAGTAAGAGAGGGTACAAATGAGTCGAGAAGTACAAAACGGACTAGAACTTCTACCTGCAAGCTGAAATTCACATAGCTTTTGTTTTCTAGAGAAAAAGTCTTCCTTTACTCATATATTCATTGCAATGACTGGCATTTAAGCTTGCTATGGCAATGCCTTTTCCGTGTACCAAAGTGCTTGAACTAAAATTTAGCCTAGGTTCTTGGGGATGAGAATTTACTAATCAGCAAATGTACTGCTTTGCAGGTGTGGCTCCTTGTGTGACCCATGACTAAAGCACATTTGGAGAGTGTGAACTGATTTCACAGAGCTTCTCTCATTTTCTCTCATAAAAGCCAGTAATGGAAGAAGCGTCTTAGGGCCAATGACAGCCAGGGAACAGTATATGGTATATCATCACCGTTGGACAAGTTTGCTCTGAGCCCAGCCTACAAACCTTATATTGTCTGGTAGTATGCAAATACTGTCATCTTTCTTTATTACATATCCACAGTCAATAACTTCCATCAATGAACCACTCCTACCAGAGGACACACTCTTGTTAGAGTAGAGAAGAGCTAAAGTCTTAGTCTTATAACCTTGGTACATGTTGATCAAATCCCCCTGAATTTTTGGTACAATGATAGTGACAGCTGGGGAAAGCAATACATTAAGGACAATTGCATGATACCAAAGAACTGGTGTCTAAAAACAAACCAAGATTCAATGCAGAAAGAAAATAATCTAAAGGAGGTTTGGAATAGGCTGTCTTTTTCAGATCAAATGTTAGTATTATTTATAGGAATTTAGGAATTTAGGAATTTTGCAGTGCTCTGACTAAGCACCACCGCTGGCCGGTTACACATCTCATCCTTTGCAGAACCAGGGAGAAACTGATTCCCCAAGGACCACCTTTACCTCCACTTCTTACCCATGGAGTGGATGGAGTGCCTGGGGCATTAATACTGCTCCTGAAGAGTCAATTTTGATGAGAGAGAGAACCAGAGAGGTATCTAACCCTACTAGCTTTAAATTTTCTCGTTTTGCAACATCTGCAGAACAGAATGAGAGACAAATTAAGAATCCTTCACTTCCAATCCTTTAACAGGAATCCCAAGGTCATCCAACAATACACAATTCATTAACCTGGGCAGATGATAATGATGTAGGCTGACCCTAGTGTCGTAGCTGTTATATTTGATGTGTGGCTTAAAAGCGAGAGTCAGTAGATTTAGCATTCTAAGCTAAATGTATGGTAGCATATACAATGATTATGCATGTAGTTGTTTCTGCTTACATCAGACATCTCATAAAGTGATGGCAGATCTTGAAAATCTCTGTTGGATTGCAAAATACTAATATGCAGCATTTGGGTACTGGAGGAAATCATACCATGTTTAAGTTCCAGAGTTCCCTTTACATAGTCATATAACGGCATGACAAATTGCCTGTAACACATAACAAATTGTGTACCAATCTTTATGAAGAAGACTCTGCTACACAAATTATGCATAGTATCAATAAAGGAAAAGAAGGGGTGGCCTTTGTATTTATATCACCTACTCTTCCTCACTCCTGTATAGATCAAAGATCTGGTCGTGGTATAATTAACTCCATTTTTCTTGCTTCTTGGCTAAAATATCTAAAGCCCCTCAAATAGTCATATTATAAATCTATTGGTAACTTTTCCATTGCTTTTCTAAAGTAATTTGGCCGATGCGCAGAGCTGAACTAACAGCCAAATCTAAAAGGTTTCTTTCCCAGTTTAGAAAATGCAAATGTTCCCTATGTGTAGCAATAGTTTTCTGTTAGAAGAGGGTAAAATGGCTCTATATGAATAGCTTCTGGTTTTCAGATACCTCTCTTGGGTACTTTTACACAGAAAATGGCCACACTGCAGTACTTATGAAAGGGAAACTCTTTCACCCAGTTTGAAGCATCAGGTAAATCTGGATGCCCATGTTTTGTCTGCCTTTGCAGTGCTTTCCTCTGCAGGACAAGACAGCATTGAGCATCATTAGAGGCATACTTGCCGTACCTGCCTCATCGTTATGGCTGTTCTAGCTTTGATCCTCAGCCTCGAAAGATGAAAAATTAGCTGGTGTCGACTACCGCAGTGACTTCTTCCTAATTGCCAGTCTGGATCAAAGAGTGGAGCATTTTCGCTGGGATTGCATCAGGACATTGCCTTGTGCAAGTGGGATGGAGACATTCTGGGCACATGAGGAACGGCTTTGCCCCAGTCTGCTGTGGCTTTCTGTGACAACATGATTGCAGAAGCAGACTATTAGGGTAGATATTGGGGGCGAGTTAGTGGCATTAAGGCAAGAGGGTGCATGTAGCATTCAGTTCAAACTGGAGTGTCGGTCAGGTGTGCAAGATGTCCAGCTTTGGTACAACCAGGCGCAGTGCCTGTACAGCTGGCTGCCAAGGGGCAGAGTCACCTAAGAAACTGTAAGGATGGTGCACTGGTGATTGGAGTATTTTCCCATAAATATCCCTTAAACATAAATGATAGTGATGAAATCATAAAAGTAATTGGCTCTTGTAACTACTTTTTTGAAAACAAATTACACCTAAAAGTATGCAGCAATGTCCTCCTTTTCCAGAATATTATTGAAAATTAATAGACCATCTGAGTCTGCAGCATCATAAAGTCTGTATCCATTTTTTCACATACCTGCAGATTCATCTCCAGCAGCTCTCCATCTGTTTGCAGGCTGTTTTCTAAACTAGTGCGATACCTCAGGTGCAGAAGAGAGAGACAATAATTGACAATGTGGCCTACAGCATCTTGGGGAGCAATTAATTTCAGTGAATGGATGGGGGAGGAAGAAGAGGGAAGGTAAGCTTTGCGCATTTGTCTGCTCGTGCGTGCACGGCTGTGCGTATTGGATAGATGTACATACAGATATGCATATATCTCCCAAGATTATTTTCAGCATTCAGGCTTTCACTCTTTCGCAATGGTTGTTCTGCACAGAAACTACTTGGAAAAGACAGTGCCATCTGCACTGAGGAGATTAGAGGGTGTCAAGGAATATTCTTTTTCACTTCTCACATTCCTGCTTCTCTCTATTCTGTCCCTGGAAAAATCCCAGCTTTTAACCTGTCAAAACAGTTTTAAAGCTGGTCTCTGATGTAAAGAAACCTGTGAGACAGAACCATGACAGCTACGTACTGTCAGAGGAGTACGACTACATACAAAAATAAAAACCCAATACTGCTGAATAAAAGAACGGGGAAATGTATGAGGATGCACTAGCGTGTGGGGTTGTTTTTTCACGCATATCTATATACATACACTGATCAGGGAATACTGAATTTATATATAGGAAGACCATTTCACTGATTTATACATAGAAAGATTAAAATGTGCGTACACAACACTGAAACTTAAAGATCTGCACATCTACAGAGGGGTTGAAAAATAAAACCATATAATCAGTTAGACTCTTTTTGCCCGAAATCTACGTCCTGAAATCAGAAAATTAAATCCACTTCTAAGCCCTTAAATGCAAGTGGCCTAATTTCAGATATGCTGAGCAACTACTGCATCTGCTGGCTTCTATTATTAAGACTGGCTCTGTTTCTGAAAAGCAGCTGTTAGGAAGGAGATGCTATAAGATGCCCTCTGACGTGTCTAGCTAGCAAGCAGCCAGGCATGACTGCGGTACCTGTGTGCCATAGGAGTGCAGCTGGAGATAGGGAGAAATAGTGCTGAGTTTTCTGACTGGCTGTGTAATCTTTGAGGAGGAATCCTGCAGAGACGCCGAGGGAGAAACCCCATCACACATTAATTAAGTATTTTTCTGCTTTGACTTCTTTACTCCTTTTTCACCTGCCTCTGTCACTTCTGCGTTCAGCACAGGTGCCCATAATGAATGCAGAGACTACGTAAAACAGAAGAAGAAACTCTTGCCGTATTAGTTTTGAGAGTGAGATATCACAGATGTGACTGCTTACTTCTGGGTGCCTCATGGGCAAACTAGGTATTTTGAGATTGGTTCAAGTGCATGGCCAGATTTGAGAAATGGTTGTGTTAATAAAGGGCACCTGAAAGCTTAATCATGACCTCAAATAAGGTGGTTTCTAAGCTTTTGACTTTATTCGGCAGTTTTGTAATTGCATAAGTGTGCTTGCTGCGGAGAGGAAATAGAGTGCCCCACTGGAAAGCTAGTAGTGCATTCATCCCTTCAGAGAACAAACTCATTTGCCCTTTTCTTTTCATGTCTGCTTATTCAAACAATTAAATAAATTAATACCAAGAAAATGTTTTGCTCTGAGCCACTCTCGTATGTTTTCAGACAGTAAAATAAATGAGAATCAGTAATCTAACGCAGAACTTATTTGGGTGTGTTTACATGTTATTAGGAACCTAAAAGGTTTATTCATGCTTTTGGTTCTGAGTTGATCTAAAACCACATACTATGTAGAAACAATTGCATGTAGAGGCTACTATTGACTGGCTACTCTCTCTGAAAAAAAAAATAAATAGTTGGGCATTTATCTTTTTTGTCCTCCAAATTTCCAGGCTATTATAGCAGGGAAGACTACAGTCTATCTTTCAGGATGTAAAAGCTGTCATTTGTGCATCTGAGAGAGGACTGTGCTGTGAAGGTAGAAGTTTTTTCCTATAAGGAAATGACATGCTGGGAAAAAATGTAAACTTCTCTGGAATGTGAGGAGCAGATTATGTTAATAAGTGCATATCAACTTTGGCCTCTTGATTCACTTCATGCTAATTCAATTATATTGTCATTTTTCAAACTGCTGTCTGTAAGTATTATTGTTAGCTATAGGCAAAGGTTGGAAAAATATTATCCATTTAAAATTTGATTACTTGTTCACCAAGAAAGAAACAAAAATGAAAAAAATAAAAAAAAAGTTTTATGACATCCTGGAAAGGAATGGAATTCCATCTATTTCCACTTGTAAACACATTAAAAAAATCAGAAATTCCCATGTAGCATCTAATCACTACACATTTAGTATCTTTGAATACTTTAGTTTTGACAATATAAAAATTGCAATGTCAAATATATTTTTTATTATTATATATGCATGACATTTCACAGAAATATAAATACATATCACACAGAGGTTTCTATGCACACAAAAAAGGAAAACCAGAATACTTTTCTTTGCCAAGATGTAAAGTGCAATATTCCACTGTCAAGATAGCTTACTCAAAAATAATTTTGTATGGAGAAGTTTCATCAAAATAAACACATTCCCATGAATTTTCTCATACCACTCAAGCTGCTAACTCCAGTAAAACCTATTCAGTTTTTAAAAAAAATATAATCTTTCATAGGTTCCGCAGACTTACTTTGGTTTAAAATGTAGTTTTTCAGGTCCTGGTTTGTGTTACTCCTTTTTGCGTAAGACCTGAAAAAGAAAGCAAATGATGATGTAGGGAGCTCTTCTGTAATGGAAATAGTAAAGTTTACAGCAGATGAAATGACTCCCAGTATGTGAATTTTGCACAGGTGTAACTTATGTAATGCAGTGATATTTGTTTCATTTCTTCCAGTTCTTGGTCAAATGGCTACTGAATATAAAGAATGAGATTTTCTCAACTCATACTTTTAAAAGTATGGACAGTCTGTAGTCTTTCCTGCTCTCATTGCCTGGACATTTGGAGGAGAAAAAGACAAATGCCCGAGTTAGCAAAATTAGTTTTTCTCTTCCATATCAATAGGGGTTAATGATACTGCTTGAACGAATATCAGTCTTTCATGCTCCAAGAAAAGTTTCCCCAGTGCTAAGCATTCACTTGTGTGATTAAAGGCAGTCTAGGTACTGACCTTCTGATGCTAAAGATAACACAAAAAGAGCTAAATAAATTGCACCAGTGAGTAAAGGGTAAGAGGGAGGAGAAGCAGGAGTGACATCCTCAAAAGATTTACTAGGAAAAAATGCTTACCGGGAAAACCTTACCATCATTAGCAATCAGCAAAGAATCTAACAGAAAGAAAACAGTATAAAGGTGGAATACAGAGAATACAGTTGGAGTCTCCGCTCTCCCTGATTAGCTGCAATTTACCTGAACAGGGAAATAATGCTAGGACAAGGCATATTTCGTCTGAGAGGTGACACTTCTGTGTCTGTTTTCAGATCTCTCTGCATATCACCTGAAGATGAAACAGGAAAAAAACCCCAAACTAACAAACAGATGAGAGGAGAAATTTTCATGCTCAAAAGTTCTGATTTTAGTTCATTGAAATGGTATCAGTCTCAGGAATCTCAAGTGTTTTGGGTCCTGCAGTAACAAGGCATAGAAGAAGGAGCAATCCGGTAGCAATGCTGGAAATATTCATAAATTATTTTGAACGTGCCCTGTCGAAATGTTCTTGGTTTCAGGGAGAACCGGTTCCTCGGCCCCGTATAACAATGAGCCTGGCCTAGGGCAGCAAGAGAGGAGAGGAGGCAATCAAATGAATAATAAAACAGAATTCAAAGTGCACTGGTAAGGGAGAGGGCTTTTTTACAGTGCTTGTCTCTTTCCTGCTGCTGGCAGTCTGTGATGATACAGTAAAGCTACCATGTACCAAGCAAAAATCAAAGTGAGAGTATTAAAAAGATGATGAATTCTTCCTCCTCCCTATTTACTGTCAACGAGAGACCTCTTTGTTTACACCTCTAAGAATGGCTAGCAGTTACTCTATTCCCTGTCTCCTGACCTATAGTTGTTCCTTAGTCATGCTATGCGTATTTTAGCTCATTTAGTCTTTCCTTTGAAGTCATTCCCTCCAGCTCTTTGTCGTTTGTCTTGCTTTTGTCTGAACTCCTTCCAATTCATCCAGGCATGAAGGTAGCCAGATGGGGGTATGTGGGGTGTGATTTCAGGAATATGCTGTCAGGAAGGATGACCCAGTCCTTTTCATCTCCCAGGTCACTGTGGTAAGCTCATGGGATCACTGGTGGTCCTGGTGCCTCGCTGCCCACTACCTCTATTTTACAGACTGCACACATGGAACATCTAATAAAAGAGCTGAAAATGGTAGCAGCTGTTAATTTGGATTTATTTTTGTTGTTGTTACTGAATAATGCAATCCCAGTTTGGATCCTTTTTCCTGTTTATACCTCTTAGATCTTTTTCAGCATTGCTACCTTTCTGTTTTCTTTCTTCCACAGAATATCTGTGCCACAGTATATGATTCATCAGATACATTCTTTTGCATTTTTCCAATTTGTACCTCCTTCAATGTTTCAAGGCAATATCAGCAGGCTCCTTAGTGCATTGCCTTAGGTATTTGTGTTTCTCCTTGGTGGGCTCCTCCCCTGAACAAAGAAATTGATTGTTGTCTGGATTTTATAAGATCAAGTCACATAATAATTCCCGCATTACAAACAGCAGATTTTGGCTCAGTTTACTGCTCTTTTTCAATTTCTCGCGTCTCCCTCCAGAGTTTTAGCCAAGAAGACAGGCTGTGTAGTTTCTCAACAGGTTTCCTCATTTGGAACGGAAGTTAATTAACAATTCTTTCCAACATTTGTTGACGTTCAGTGATGCTTGAATAGTGGGTTCTGCAGCATTGAAAGTGAGACTGTAAATAATGGAGATCTCAGGTCAGTTTTTTAGAAGAGGAGACTGCTGTCCAAATCCCAAGCAAAAAATACTGTTGTTCTTTGTAAAACTAATACCACCCCACCTCATTTTACCAAATGTGAAGACAGTGTCGAAGGAAAGGGTAGTGGAAATACCATGTCAGGTGTCTCAGTGTGATATTTCAGGTGAATAAAGCATGGTACCCTAAGTGTATCCAAACCAATGAATGTAAGAATATTTCAAAATGTTTCAAATATCTTATTAAAATATAAGTCTTTTTTGTACACCCTATTCTGTAAACCATGTAGTTCTTCCAAAAAAAGCTGTCAAGATGCTATACATTATTCATTCATTAATGTTTCATGATTCATACAGTGTATTCCTCTGGATGTTTTCTTGATTCTTTACTGTGCTGCTGATTTCCACTGCATTAACACTTGGATAAACCTGTATTTGTTTTGAAGATTCTTGTTCTTTTGGAAGGTCTTCCTGCTTGCTACTTTTGTATTTCCTTGTGCCCTCCCTCTGGACTCACTCCAACAGGTCCAGTCCTACAAGATCAAGACTAGGGAGTCAGTATGCATTCAGCCGTGACACCATAACATATGTTCCTCTAAGATCTAGGATCTGGAAATTAAGAGTTCATTTGGAAACATTTTTAAAGCTACTGGCATTGCTGCCATAAAAAGGTTTCCTTCTGATTGCCAAGAATTGTCATACTGGATCAGAGCAGTGATTCATCTTGTCTAGTATCTTGTCTCTGACAGGGTCTAGGATAAGATATGTTGGAGGAGTAGCTGAAATTCCATCACAGAAATAATCACAAATCCTGCTAACCATAATGCTTTATTTTGTCCTTACAAGTTGGGCAGCATCATATATGGTCTTTTACACAGGTTTAAAAAAAAAAAGAAAAAGAAATAAAGTGGCTAGCATTCTACATATACCAATAAACAAGAAATAGAATCCTGTGATTTGGACAGCAGCTTATTGTGTGGGACCCATGTGTCTGCTTTTGGGAAGGACTGGGAAGCCATCTGCAGGCACAGTTTAATTCCCTAACCGAAAAATAGGACTAAGTATTTTCAAACCTACCGGGTATTTTGACTGAAAACAGTTCATGAAAGATGGCCTCGTATTGAAAGATGATGTAGAAGCATTTCAGATAGGCAATATGTATAGATACTCTGAGTGATTTGTTTGCATTGCTGGATGTGACTAAAACGTGAAGAAGTTTCCGCTGGTTTAGGCATCTAATGCTCTAGCTCTCTGAGCCTGCATCTCCTTTAGCAAGTGCTGCAGCTCAATAGGATTGGATCTGCAGAGGGATCCATCTGGTGCTAAGCATCTAATGTACACATTTTACCTAATTCTAGATTAATTTAATTTTGGATTAGCTCTACTCTTATCCCAGGAACTGAAGGTTTATTAGGAGTTGGAGAGTACTGAGTGCATTCCTGAAACTCACCTTGCAGTTTAGTTTCACCTAAAGGGAGTCTAATTCATGTATCCTAAGACTGATCCCCAGTGGAAACCAAGGCATGATAATTTGGAAAAAATGTGGAGATTTGGCTTGAGAAATGCATTCTTGATCTAAACTAAAACCTTAATGGAGGCACATGTGGAAAGTTCATTTATATAACAAATGTACTCATAAATACAAATAAATTGTGTGCAAATACTATTTTTTTTTTAATCAAAGAAAAAGTTCATGGATTTGATAAAGATTCAGTAAATAACCTCATTTATACAACTGGAACTCGAGCTGACAGAGACCATCTACCTTCCTGAGCATTGGCTGTCTGCACATTTAAGTACAAAACCATGATAAATATTAGTGAAAACATATACATTACATTGTTTTAAATAGTAAAATAATTTCTGTATTTGCTTTTTCTGTTTCTTTTTAAAAAATGTAGTTCATTTGATAGCCATTTAGAACAAAATATGTAACATGGAGGCAGAATGTAACTGTAGCAAATGCTAACTTGATGTTTATAAATACGTCAAGGAGGAGTGTCAGGAGGACGGAGCCAGGCTCTTTTCAGTGGCGTGCAATGACAGGACAAGGAGTAATGGGTACAAGCTGGAACATAGGAGGTTCCATAAAAATATTAGAAAAAACTTTTTCACTGTTAGGGTGACAGAGCACTGGAACAGGCTGCCCAGGGAGGTTGTGGAGTCTGCTTCTTTGGAGATATTCAAAACAAACCTGAATGAGTACTTGTGCAATCTACTGTAGGTGATCCTGCTCTGGCAGGGTGGCTGGACTAGATGATCTTTTGAGGTCCCTTCCAGCCCTGACATTCTGTGATTCTGTGACTCTGTGATTTAATAAATAGAACTAGATAATTTAAAAATTGTGTTATTGAGGAAACAAGTTTTTATCATATGAAATCTGGTAAAAGATTAGAGATAACAAATGAGGTAAAACACAAATACTGTCTGTGTGCCCCATCTTTCATAACCAGTCCTCTCACAAGAGTGGAATTAAGACACCTGAGTTTCACTGTCTACATGTGAGCAAGCACATGAGAGTCTAAGAACCATAGAATCATAGAGCAGTTTCAGTTGAAAGAGACCTTCGAGATCATCGAGCCCAACTTTTGTCCTAGCCCTATCAACACCACTAAACCATGTCCCTCAGCACAACATCTACCCGTCTCTTAAACACCTCCAGAAATGGCAACTCAACAACCTCCCTGAGCAGGATGTTCCAATGCCTGACAACCCTCTCAGTAAAGAAATTCTTCCAAATACCTAACCTGAACCTCTCCTGGTGCAACTGAAGGCCATTTCCCCTTGTCCTGTCACCTGACACTAGAGAGAACAGACCAAACCCCTTCTCGCTACAACTTCCTTTCAAGTAGTTGCCTCCCCTCAGTCTTCTCTTCTCCAGGCCTCAAATCCTTCAACCTTTCCTCATATGACAAGTTCTCCTTTCTGACAAAGGTCAACCCAACCTAAGGGTCAAGGCATCTGCAAGGCCATTAAGGACAGTCATCAGTTGTTCATGGAGGAGGGCTCTCTGAAATGCTTGAAGATCCCCCAGATGTCTGCCCAGTGTTGGAGGGGGCCAGGAGAAATTCTGCACTCCCTGGAACACGAGCTAGAGGCCGATCTGGGGGCTCCACGGCACCCAAACAACATGAGGTGCCTATGTTTAGTCATCTGAATCCCAGGCAGGAGTCCAATTGAGCTTTTCCTAAGGAGTTCCTTAGCATCCGCTAACTAAAAATAGAGCTTAGACATTTACATGTAAATGCCTAAATGTAAATGTCTTCACACCAAACTGAATCTCTCCCTTGATGTCAAATGTGTAACTGAGTAAGAATTATCAAGACAGCACAGAAAAAGATATGACCACATCCAAAGTAATCTTGTTTAATTTTGTAATTTTTTTCTTTGTTCGGATACCTACAATTAATTGCCTCCAATTAATTAGTTTCATCATTGTTCCTTTACAGAATTTGAGCAAGCAAAGATAACGAAGCAACGGCTTGATAAAATCTCTTGTTCTGCACCTGGTGTTATGTGCAATGCTGTGTCACCAGTGAGCAGATCTTGCAATACATCTGTCGTGTCAGGAGGTGACAGAGGCCAGTTTTCTGAGGAGCAGGGCACAGAGCTAAGCAGAATAGATAAATACAGGAATAGCTCCACTGCTGTTAGAAAATTAGCTGTTTCAGTAGTCCCTGATCACACTCTGCTGGAGCTGTATCCTGCATGTCAGTAGACATACCCTCTATAACTATAGAGATGAGTTTTCTTATAATAGCAATAAGGAGCCTGATTAATGTAATGCCAGTCAGAGACCAGTCTATTTCTGTAATGTCAATATAGAGTATTTTTAAATAAAATGAGCTGCTTCTGGCTAAATACTCCTAAACCGCAAGAAATATGTAAGGTTTTATGAACTTCAGGATCATCTATCCTTTTGCCTGTTCCCCATCTCTCCCTCAACTTCACTGTTTCTCTGTCCTTGTCCTTTCCTTCCCTATCTAGACTGAAGATCACCATCCTCATTTATTTCTGACCTGATCTGCCACCTTTATTTGTGCTGTAATGCCAGTATCTTTGTCCTCTTCAGCTGGTCAACTCTCTCATACTGAAATATCCCAAGATTTTAAAACAGTTGTCACCGAATGTTAACTGGAAATATGCTGGGGCCTGTGATTTTAAAAGAACATGGCAGTGACAAAGGTTTAATGACAACCTGTTGCATATGGAGAAGACTTTTCCTATTGAGCAACAGAGGAAAAATTCACTCAAAAGCAGATCAGTGCAAGGGGAATAAATCATCTAACCAGAACTTGAGAAACTAAGAAAAATAAAGATTTATGGTGGGTTTCTAGCCAGGGATAAATTTCATTGAGAGAAAGCAAGACTGGGCATGTCTTCTTAGGCATGGTCAGGGTTGATGGGACATGAGGCAACAATGGCCAAGAGACTGGATCACCACGTTTGCCTGGTGGCAAACCAAGGTGCTCAGCTCTGATGCGCAAACTGATGTGCAGCCTTACTCACTATGTAACTGTGTGGTTTTCGGCCAATCTGTGACTGATGTCAAGGCAGCTGAATGCAGACAGATGGAGTTTGGCTTTCACTTCATTTGCTCATACAGATGTACCACAATCTCAGACAGAGATACCAAAAATCATACCAGCATAACTGAATTTGGGACTTTCTCTTTTTTTTTT
>NW_009698414.1:0-10444 GCF_000703405.1 Apaloderma vittatum
TCCCTTCCAACCCCCAACATTCTGTAATTCTAGGATTCGGTGTTCCATCACCAATTGCCCTGATACTTCACCCTCATCCAGACCCTCAGTTGCTGGGGAGCGCCGGCTGCAGCGAGGGTTTTGAGCACCTGTCCCGGCAATAGGGAGGTCCTACACAGTGCATCCACTCGTAGGGGAGGGCTCCAAAGTCGCTGGAAGAGGGTCCAGCTTTTATAGAGTTGAATAAACATATTTCAAAATTGTAAATGTGGAAACATCTGGTATTGCCCTCCCTGTTGGATCCCACCCAAAGCCTGGCCAGGGCTCAAGGAGGAAACTGGGGGAGTTTCTCTATCTATTTTGGCTTCAACCTCTGGTTTCAGAATCACAGAATCACGGAATGTTTAAGGCTGGAAGGGACATCTGGAGATCATCAAGTCCAACCCGTAATGTACATGTAATGTAACATTTTTTCAACTGTTGTTTCAAATATTGCTTCCAAATGTTGAAAACTGCTGTTTTGCCCTTGGAAAATACCCAAATTTGGAAGACATCTCTATTATCACACTAGCTTTTTTAAACTCCTCATTTTTCGAAGAGATTTAAGGGGTTTGATCAATCAGAGCAGAAAACAAATCCTTCTGTGTGTCCCAAAGTCTACACACGTGGCAATAGCATTCAAGGGCAAAGGGGGCTTCTATATCTATTTTAACTTTCCAGTCATCTAGTTTTGTGGCTTTGCCCCCAAATAAAGAAAACTCAGGATACCATTACACCATAGGCAAGGAATCTGGTGACCGTCACACCACAGGTGTTACAGCGTAATGCTGACTAGCCTTACACAACAAGCACTACAGCAAAGCTTTCTATAGAGTGGCGTCAAGATACAGACATTCATACTACAACAGATGAGTAATATATCACATACGCGGTTAATACTTTCTATATTAAATATATAGTGGGCTTGTGAGATTCATCTAGAGGTGGACTTTGGTTCACGACCTACCATTCAAGCCTCAGCACACTCCCAGGGAAATGTGCTGAGAATTTACGGTTCTGCTCATCTTCTCTCTGTTCAGACACCGCTTGCTCTGACAGGGTCCCAAGTTGATTTTAGGCTTTTCTCCATAACGAATGGCCCTGATATTGCCTGCCCTGCCCTCCCTCCCATCCTCTGAAGCTTGCAGCACGTTTGAAGCCGCCCATGGCGACGTTGGCGGACGGCTGAGGGGAGTCTCTGGGCTCGGAACTCCTGCCACACAGGGCACAAGGCCAATAATCTTGACAATTTACTTCAGCCGTGCTTTTGTCTTCTTCATCTCAGGTGGTTGTATTGCCCTCAGGGCCCGCTCATCCACGCTTTTTTTGTAAGTGCACAGGCTGTGAGCGTATGTTTGCATTTTCCGTGTTAATAGAATAGGTCAGAGACGATTGGTTTCATTAGATTACAGTATCTGAACAGCTACTTGATGGCTATTGGGCTTGCTTTCTTTTTTTGTGTATTATATTTAGCTGTGACCTTGAATTTTATTTTCTTTTGTACATTTGTTCGAGAAAAGGATTTTCTCTCTCTCCCTATCTTGACAACAACTAGAAATGGAATTATTTTTTCTCTTCAATCTCAAACATGAGCATAGCACATTTCCTAACAACATGCTATGAGTGTACAGCACTGCGCTGTCCATCAGAGAACGTTATCCTCTTCCTCACGCTGGCTACATAATATTCACCTCTTTCTTTAGATGGAATGGTCCTTGAACACAATTCTGTGCTAAAAAAAAGTTACTCTAAAAAAAAAAGTGGCTCTAAAAAGCCTCAAGTATAAAGATTTTCCTTTACTGATTTTCTTCTGTATTATTCTCTTTTTGTCAAGGACTTGGGAAGCGCAGACTCGTAGAGTCCCAGGCCTCAGCCACAAGACGGGCTCCACACCTGCCCAGTGAAGTGGGGAAACACAGCTCTGTTGAGGACGTGAAAGAGACTTTTTCCAGCAGTGCAGAGTCGGGAGCAGCTGCCATAGCACCGCTGTTCCACCTGCCAAG
Organism: Apaloderma vittatum; assembly: GCF_000703405.1. Classification (NCBI taxonomy): domain Eukaryota; kingdom Metazoa; phylum Chordata; class Aves; order Trogoniformes; family Trogonidae; genus Apaloderma; species Apaloderma vittatum. The sequence goes on from NW_009698414.1 coordinate 2,022, forward strand.
AGGCTAAAATGCTTCTTTAAACACCAGGGTCATCCTTGGGTTGAAGCTGTAACGTAGAAGAAGTTAGGAGGAAGTTCTTTACCATGAGGGTGGTGAGACGCTGGGACAGGTTGCCCAGAGAGGTGGTGGAGGCTCCATCCCTGGAGACATCCAAGGTCAGGCTGGAAGGGGCTCTGAGCAACCTGACCCAGTGGAAGATGTCCCTGCTCACTGCAGGGGTTGGACGAGATGACTTGTAAAGGTTCCTTCCAGCCTAACACATGACAAGAAATTATATAAGACATCCCAGGAGACACAGCAAGAGCTCAGCCATAACCCGCCTGCCCGGTCAGCTTGGGGAAACACAGAGCAGCCTCTCAGCATGCCTGTCCATGGCAGTGGTTGTCCTCTGCTCCATGGAGAAGCAAGGATATTCACCTGTTGGTGGAGCTTCTTCAGCAGCACGGCGGCTGGTACTTGGGTCTGCCGCTTGACTGCGGAGACTCAGGTACTGGAAACAATCTGACTGGGGAAGCCAAAGCTCCATTACAGGTTACATTTCCCTGAGAATTTTCTCACTCTCTGGCAGTCACTCAACAGTTTGACTTGAATCCTAAAGTAATTGCTGCCCTTAAGAAAGCTGACACAAAATCAATGTCACCTGGAGCTCAGGTACCTCTGCACCGCCTTGCTATGTGTAGCAAAACACAGCCTGACACCGGCAGCCTGAAAAATCCACTAAAAATCACTACCATAGCGTACGTGTAAATATATACAGTAATAGCCTTTATTTCTTGATATCTCAAAGTTTGAGGGTTTGATAATCATCTGTATACTCCAGAGGAAACCTCAGTAATTTCCACCACTAGTTGCAAAGCTTTTTTCTCACTGAATTTCTTCTTTTCCTTAACAGCCCTTATATTTCTTTAACTCAGTGATAGACTGTAAGACTGCTATGACCCTATACACAAAGGCAAAGGACTCAGGATGATTCTTTAGTCTTCTTTTGCTTACTAGCACAGTGGAAGAGATACTGGGGACATGCTTCAAACCCCCTGACAGGAGGGTGTAGCGAGGTGGGGTTGGTCTGTTCAACCAGGTAACAAGTGATAGGACAAGGGGAAATGGCCTCAGGTTGCACCAAGGGAGGTTTAGGTTGGACATTAGGATAAATTTATTTACTGGAAGGGTTCCTGGGCACTGGAACGGGTGCCCAGGGCAGGGCTGGAGTCCCCGTCCCCGGAGGGATTTCAGAGTCAGGCAGACCCAGCGCTCAGGGAGCTGCTTTAGTGAGGACTTGTCAGTGTTGGGTCAATGGTTGGACTCGATGGTCTGAAAGCTCTTTTCCAACCTGGGCAATTCTGTGATTGTGTCCCCACAGGCCCAGCCCCAGTAAGTGCAGGAGACGGGCAAGGAGAACCTCTTGCCTAGGCTCGGATGGAGACGCAGGAGCCCAGCACCGCCCTGGGACCTGCTCTCCCTCCTCACTGGATGCCACCTGCTTTGCTGCAAGGGGAAAAGGTTTTCCTGCTTCCCAGGAAAACGCTCGTAATGTCAGGCTAGATGACAGGCTTTGAACAAAAACTTACCCCTGACTTTTAATCCTAGATTCTGTTTCAAAACTGTGATGACATAAAGGTCAAAAGACGCAGCTCATTTCCAGCAGAGTCCTGTTTTCCTTTAGAGATGTAACAGCTCAGCCTTCACGCTTTCCCCACAACTACATGATTCCATCTCCTTTCGTAATGTGCATATACTTATGTTCAATAACAGCAAATCCAATTCCTCTTAGTCAGCCTACAAGGTACTACTGTTTAGAAATGCCTAAGAAGAAAGGATTCATAAAGTATTAAATATATCACACAAAACCTGCATGCAGGACTCCAGTCACTCTGAAACGTATTTTTCTTATTTCAAACAGAAACTCATAGTAAGCAATAAGAACATAAAACACGCAGCAATAGATAACACAAAGATGAAATATTGTTGCTTTGAATATTACAAGAATGTACCTGTGATAAATGATCCCTCCCAAGTATTATCTGCCCTGGAAAAATGGTACCACAGAGAGTTAAGTTACATCTAAGATTTTTTCTCATCCAGACCATTCCCCTAAACCAGAGCTCCATGAAGATTTTGCCAGCTGTGCTTCTCGGCAGTCCACGCCGCGAGACACGGATGCTTTGGTGATGGTGCTGTTTTAAGATTCTTCAATAAGAAAGCACGATGGGAGGGCTGCCGGCAGCCAGGGGAAGCACCAAGCTCCCGGCCCCGTCACCCGTGGGCTGACATTTTACTAATCTTCTAGGCACAGGGCAGAAGACACCGAGCAGAGGTCAGCAGAAAGCTGAGATTCTTCAGCACAAACACAAGTCTAGGATTAAAAAAAAAAAAAGCATAGATCTCAGGATAAAGGAAAAATAATTCTAAAACATTCAGACCATTCCCCTCCCTAGCTTGCTTTCTTCCTTCCTTCTTTCTTTTCTTCCTTCCTCCCTTCCTTCCTTCTTTTCTTTCTTTCCTTCTTTTCTTTTTCCTCTTTTCTTTATTTTCTCATTTATTTCTTTCCTTTCTATTTTTTCCTCTCTTTTTCTCCTTTCTTTCCTTTTCTTGCTCCATAAATCACTTTATTTATGTAATGGGGAACAACAAAGCACACCAGATTTAGGAAACATTTTTTTCTGTCAAGGAGCAGAATGATTGATGCTTTGCAAAACCAGTATCTAAGTAAAAAAAATAAAAAAAAAAATAAAAAAAAGCTTTCAGGGATGATTTACTGAAACCCACTGAAGGACATGAATATATGGATGCTGAAAAATGCCAACTATTCAGGCTATATTAGTTAATTAAATATTTGGGAATGGCCTTGAATAGTTAGAGCTGAACAGAAGAAAAAAATGAAACAGCATAAGATTGTCTTCAACTTAGACCCACTCTCCATGTTTTATATAGAAATGATTTAGGAATAACAACGTAGCCCAAATATCTCCAGACAGAACAGACGCCTTCAACTTCAACGGCAGAACTCTTATCAGGCTGCCTTGGCATTTGTATGACAATGTATTTAGCAAAGCCCCGGAATAATAATTCTTTGCTGATTGTAAGCAAACCGTTTTTTCTAAGTCCTGTGTTCCATTCTCCCTTTAAGATAAAGCCCGGGAGAAGCACCGCACAAGGAACACGTACTGCAGGAAGTGTCTGGTAGGATTTGGATTTAACGCGGTGCCTTTTGCACACGGGCTGTCCCCACGTCCATCGCTTTCATGCAGGGAGCCAGAAACCAGAAGTGCTGCGAGCTTGAAGGCAAGCCTCAGCTATCACTATGCACCAGCCATGGCTCGCATGGAGAGCTGAGTATCTTTTTAAAAATGGAAATGAATAAATAAACACCAAATGTGGAGCTGGCACTGGAAAGGTGCTGGAGAGTTGATGTTTCCACAGAGAGAATCAATTCTGCAGGCGGCGACTCCTCCACGGAACACAGTGTGAGTGTCAGCCTCTGCCGAAGGACAGAGCCACGCGCCGGGGGAATGAGATGTAAAACTGTGCTTCCCCATTAAACAATTCTTTCAGTTACACCCGTGTGAGCTGGTGCTGTACTGGTTTAGCATTTTCCTGCAGTACCACATTTGGTCTGACTTCGAAGCCCCAGCGAGCCCGAGCTCCATCGAAACCCTCAGCTCAAGGTCCGCTTTTATCTGGGTGCAAATGCCAGGAGAGGGATGGGTCACAGCAGCCAGCTATGGAACGAGGGATAAACCTCTGAAATGCCTTTTTCTGGCTCCTCTTTTCATCAGGAATTTCTGAGCGTCTTTCTTACGTCCTTCACCCTGCCACCTGAGCCCCTTGCAGCATATTGGTTTAAACGGGACAAATTATATCCTGAACATGATTAGCTCGACTGTTGCCACCGCGATGCAGTGGAGGTTTTTTCTTAAAATAAATTTAAAAAAAAAAAAAGAGAGAGAGAGAGAGAGCAAGAGTGGTATTTTTTCTTTTAAAGACCAAGACTTGCGCTCAGAGGTCGGTGGCCCCGGTGCGGTCTAGCAGCAGGGACAAAGGGCAGAGGACTGAGGATGGGGAGGGTGGCCAGAACCTGCCTGTCCCTCCCTCGGCCAGGCAAAGGGCAGCAGCAGTTCTGCCCCTCCTCAAGACGGGTGCGGATGCTCATTAAGTTGAGATATATGTCCTTGCCAGCTGAAGCATAGAGGAGAAATGTGTGCCTTGCCACTGAGCCGCAGATATTTGGGGAGCTGCCTAGCCTGAAATGTTTTCTGGGTTTTTTTTCTCTTTCTTGCTCAGATTTGAAGCCTTGGCAACACATTGCATTTATTCAAAGTCACTTCCGCAGATCTTGCCTAGTGAAAAACATGTTTCATAGGCTAAACCATAAACTAATTCAGAGTTGCCAGCTCCCTGTTTGGCGTGACCCAAAGCGTTCCGTGACACTCTCACTGCAGAGGACCCGGCAGCTCAGCAGAACCAGGGCGAGCTCTGCTCTCCAGCATATTGCTCCATGGTTTTTTTATATTAAATCCCATCCGTAACCACACTTTGAATCATCCATCTCTGATCTTCACACATTCCCTGCTTTGAATCCAGCCTCAGAGCTGGCGGCAACTCCATCATACCCAGAACAATTTCAGGAAAGTTTGGGGTAAAGTCAAATATAGTGAACACGGTTTTCTTCTGTTGGAAATCATCACGTTGAATTGTATTTCTGTGAGGAGCGAGGCACTCCCTTTCTCCGAAGTACCCAGCTGTGCCTCATGCCAGGGAGGAAAAAGAAGGCGTGAGGTGCGACCAAACGCCGTGCTGTTGGTGAGGAGCTGAGAGAGGCTCGCCAGGCCAATGGCTACCAAAGATATTAGGAAAGGATTTGACTTCTAACATCCCTAATGCAGCTCTTCTATATGCTGGGGGAGTACAAGGCAAATGGGCAGCAAAAACTGGGGAAGACTCAGAGGTTCTTGTTGAATAGCACTGCCCGTTGTCGACGTACTTGGCTGGACAAACCATCCCGCTGACCCAGAAAGGTGTTTCTAAGAGTGTTGTTTTCACACGATTGCTTAAGGATTGGAAACGTGGGTCCCTCCTGCCCACTTGCGAACACTGACCTTGGGTAAGGATGAATGTCCTGCCACAAGCATTTCTCTCTCCACTGACTACAATGCCAGTGTAGACTACACAACCAACCCTCAGATGGTTAAACGAGATAAATCCTACTAATTACACTAGGATGTGAGCCCCTGAATCAGTCCCTAAAGATCGTTAGGATAGTTCCCAAATCCTCCCATGCTTTTCCCAGTCATATACCTCCATCTCTTCCCATCAACCAAACTGTTAAACCTCCTGTGCCAGGTTTTCTGGTGTCTCTCAACATCCAACAACTCCACTCGCAGGAGTGACGTCAGCCAGCTCCACACCTTGCCATCCACCTCTTGCTGCACATCTACCAGGTCACCATTCTTGCAGCTCTGCCTCTCAAATTCCACCCCAGGTAACCAGTGCACTGTTGGAGGGTTTAAATTGCTCACAGAAACCTTCACACCTTGACCTGAGAAACTTTAGATATCTGCAAATTCTTTGAAAAGTTACACTTGGTCATTGGTTGGGTGAAAAAGGACGGGACAGTAGGAGCATTGCACTGCAGAATTTTAAATTAGTTATTGTTGGCTTTGAGCTTTGAGTAAGGTATGTACTGTCCTTTCCAGGCTGCAAAAAGGGAATGTGACAGGTTCCATCCAGCGAGAAAAGGGGAGGGGGTTGAGTTGTCCCACGTTTGGCACAGAAGGTCACAACATGAGTAAAATTACGCGCTGCTGTTCTAAAGCGTTCACTGCAGTGGAACATGATAACCTTATTAGAAAAATCCAGTAGTCTCTTATTAAAAGGTGAAATAAGGAAGTGTATTCACTGCTAAATGCCATGTTATTTTTAAGCTCTTTTTTTTTAGCTTCTGTAGGGGTTTCTAAAAGCTATAGGAACTACAGCTTTAAGGGAATGAGGCATTTCCTGGCATAATCAAAGCAACAATTTTCTGAGCGTCTGTACCTCCTATCATATAATATATCATATGATTTGGAGAATTCAGTTGGGAAGAAGGTGAAGGTGGAAAGGAACAGCTGAAGCTGAGATTATTACTCAGCATTTCTGTATGCAAAATGCAAGCTGTGAACTGCTTCTAATGACACCTAATGAACCAGGCTGAGAAACGTAATGCAAAGAGTAAACAGTGTTGTTTCAGCAATTCATAAATGCCTATTATTAAACACTAAAAGCAGCTCTTTAATGATAAAATTATTATGAAGTGAGTTGGATGCTGAATTCACAGTTCAGTTAGTTTGTATTTCACCTTCTGAGGATCTTCCTGGGCTCTCCCAAAAGCATAGGAGTGTGGATTTTCTTCAGAAGAACACTCTTCTCATCCAACGTTAGCCTTAGAATCACAAAACCATAGAATGGGCTGGGTTAGAAGGAGCCTTTGAAGACCACCTAGTCCAACCCACCTGCCAAGGGCAGGGCCACCTCCCACTAGTCCATCTTTCACTGTTTGTCCTGGAGAACTGTAAATGTACGCATTCAGATTCCACTGTGAATTATGCTCCTTGTGATTCTACCACATGGAGAGACTGCACGATACAAATCTGAAGCCGCCAAGCAGTAACTTTGGTTTCTCTACAGCATGGTATTAGGAACCAACAGACCTGGAAGTCACTGCACTGAGAGCAAGAGAGTGAACAGAGCCGTGGGTCACCTTCCCCTGGGCGTTACTTCAAGGTCTGTGGAAGAATGCCCTGTGGAAGTGTTACGTGTTGTTGTTTCTGTGACAGACTCTTTACTTCACCCTTACAAGCTGCGTTCATCCACTAGACTTGCTCATCTAGAGTTTTATACCGCACTTTTACTTTTGAGAGGGGCCTTTCCTTATTATGAAACGGTCACTGAGAGGAAGACCACACTCCTTCGCCCAGGAGGAACTACTCTTCAGCAGACCTGTCTCTGCCCAGAGAGGTGGTGGAGGCTCCATCCCTGGAGACATCCAAGACCAGGCTGGATGGGGCTCTGAGCAACCTGTTGGAGTTGAAGATGTCCCTGCTCACTGCAGGGGCTTGGACCAGATGAGCTTTAAAGGTCTCTTCCAACCCAACACATTCTGTGGTTCTCTAACCTTACAAGCAAACACACCCTGCTGACTCCGTACCTCGAGACAACATTTGTCAATCAGTTCACCCTGGACCACAAGGTTTTTTTCCTCCCCTCCTTAGAGTGTGTTTTATAAAAGGATTAAGTGCTGGTTTTCTACAAGATTTATACACAACCTCTATCTCTTCTAGGTGAAAAGAAATAGCTTCACTTTACCTGTATTAGTCTGATGTGGATATTAATCTCCAGAAGTATCTGCGCAGAGTCTATCACCTCCAGGTATCTACTGCAAATATACAGAGCACTGAATCACAAGTGGCTAAAATCAAAACACACTGAAAATAATCCTTTTTCCCCTTCTCATCCATTCCTTTCCTCACCGAGCTCAGAGCTTTGTAAGGCACTACGTGTCATGCCTTTGAGGAGGACTTCTTTGTTTCTTACCAATCTCCAATTTTGAGATTCGTATCTTCTGACTTCTCTGAGAGTGGAGCTTGAAACATAAAGATTTCTTAAAGGGAGGATTTTTTTTTTTTAACTAAGACCCAAAGAATAATATCTATGGTTTCTTGAGGATAAATGACCTCTAACTTAAATAATTTGTCAGGCTAAATTTGCAAAGCATGCAAACATTATCCAGAAAACTATTCTTACAGATCACTGCTACCCCTGGCAGAAGCCTTTGCATTTTGTTGAAACACATTCATATTTCATTGCCACAGATGCCCAGGCAGCTGGGTAGAAATCCATCAGTGGCTGAAGCTGCTGAAACATAACTGACAATCAGCCTGCTGGGAAAATAAAATAAAAGAGCTAATCCTGGAATAAAGGATATGCAGACGACTTTCGTTTTAATGAGAAAAAAAAAATACAGATAAAAAGAAACAACAAAAATATCATGCATAGCAAGGAAAATGAATAAACATTCTGAGACATCTTTTCAGATGTCCAAAGCTGAGGATTTAGTCTGAGGAATGGATTTATGACTGATTACTTGCTCTTCAGAGGTGTGACATGAGGATCTTCACAAAGATCTGAGTTGGACCGCTCCGTTTGTATATAGATTCATCACCGACTGGGAATTTCCACACCCAAAGTCTGCTCATCATCATTCTAACCCAACTTGCTTAAAACAGCCTGAGCAGGAATTCCACCCTCGTGGTTCCCCCCAGCACCACCCTGCGCAGCAATTCTGGCTGGAGACGGAATGGCAGGGGGTGGCCAGGGACCCCTGGACTCTGATCCAGGGTCTGATTGCCCTTGTTGGGATTTTCAAAGGGAAGGTTGCAAAAACGACA
>NW_009698415.1:0-17771 GCF_000703405.1 Apaloderma vittatum
GGTTTCAGTTACACACAAATCCCTCTTTTTAAGAGGAACCAATTAGAGTTCACAAAATGGGTTTCAGTAAATACAGAAGAGGTGAATGTAAAAGTGGTAAGTAGTTAAATCTTGGACTTTTGCTTTTTCTCTCACTTCTTCTTTGCCTCTTTATTTCTTTCTGAATCTGTCATCAGAAAATACATTAAAACTGGAGAAGGCCAGGAAGAATTCATTAGTGGCTCTGGCAAGTGTTTAGAAGGAAAGTGTCAGGGCTTCAGCAAAATAAGGAAATACAAGGAGAGGAAGTTCAGAAAAGGTGTTTACTTTCACCACTACAGCATTTTAAAAAGGTTAAGCAGATTTTTATCAAGACATCAAGTTTATATTCACCTATGATCATACACAAAACTTCACTTCAGCTACAGCTAATGCAAGAACTAAAGCAGCTATAATCTGAGTTTTCTTTACTACTACATTCCAAATTATTTTCTTTTTGAATGAGAGGAAATTTGTTGATAAAGAAAGACAACTGTTCACATGATGATTTAGATTTATATAAACTTATGATTTAGTGTTATTCAACATTCTGGTTTAAAAATTAGCACAGTAGCACAGATTGAATGGCTTACAATCCAACTCCCTGGCAGATTTTAAAATGCAGTTTACTGAGAAACATATTTTCGTGTTGAGTATTTTTGAGTAACATGTTTGAGACATCACAGGTTTCCTTAAAGTTATTTGATAATCTGGATTTTAATCTGGATTTTAATGCTTTTAACAAATAAAAAACCACCTACTTGCCTCAATATTGGTCCATATACTTTGAGAGCTGTTGTGCACAACCATGCTGCAGGTACATGTATGTCCAAGCATCCGAAGCTGGACATGCCCTTTTCAGCTCCAACAGAAACAGTATCAGCATGCCCAGATCACTTCCCCTTCCCCCACATAAATCAAGTACATTGTTGTCAATCTGAAACTCTTTATTTAAAAGAAAATCAAAACAAAACACATCTCTGAAAATCAGCAAGGCACACAGACTGTGAACCTCTTTCAGGCGACATACTTCACAGAACCTGTACTTACTAATAAGCATTTTTCTCTCATTTCAGTAAGCATCCGCGCAGAGGATTCTTACCAATACCCGAAATATAAAGGAGTTGCCTGAAGAGAAGCCTGGTGTCGTATGGAAAAAGACCGTCATGTTCCTAACACTGCCTTTGAGTACAAACTGCTGAATCCAATGACCACTCCAAAGGGAAGGAAAGAGTTCTTGTTTATAAAGGCAAACTCAAGAGACCTTTCTGAGAAATAACAAAGTCATTGCAATACCCACTACAAAGAGTTGCCTCTACTGAAGATGAACGCCATCTGTGAAGTAAAGCTCACCAAAACTTTGGACTCGTTGTCAAGAAACATTGTAAAAATAACTACATTGTAAAAAGATAACATTGTAAAAATAACTATTAATTTTAGCTTTTGTGATATGGCTGACAAAATTGCAGGTGGCATGACAAAAAAATAACATTTGCCTGCCAGTTGTCTATGAAGATGTGGCTATTACTGTCTGCTTAAACTACACATTTTCCTCTTAAAACAAAGCAGCATGACCCATTGGTTTATCTGAGGATGTCAGATGTAACAAATTACTGCAGATCAACACACAAGCAGCTGAAGTCTCATCTACTTCACTGCAAAATTGTCATCACTGCAAAAACCTTTTCTGTTTACGTGAGGTAGGAAAAACATTACATGTAAGAATTGCAGTGTCTATTGACCTGTGCAGCAGACATTTGCACAAGGCATTTGCTGAGCTATTAATTTAGAAATAGTGGGCAACATGAGTGTCTTCATGTAGATGACTACGCTTCCAAGAATGGTGTCTCTCCCCCTAACAATGAAAAATATGCATTCCCTGGGGTGAAAGGCAAAGCTTGTAACATTTCAAAACATGACAAGCCTTATATTTCTACCTACGGGATCTCTCATAGCTCCTACAAACAATTTAGCAGAGTAAAAATTGGAAAATAGTTTAAGAGAAGTGGTATTCAGTCAATAGTGCTTCTCTACAAATTTCAAGGTAATTTCTCACAACCCTGAAAAAGCACCAAAAGGGCAGTATCCCACACTTGATGGACCTCTCAAGTTTTCCATGGGAGTAAACTGAAAAGCCGCATACAAAGAGGGCTAGCCAACCACCCCTCTTCACTACTCCATCTCTACCAGGCAGAAGCTCCAACTTTTGAAATAGTGAATTGTTATGAAAGAATAACTCCAGGACTTTAAACAAGATGCAGGTTGCATTGTGATTGTCACATGTTCCATGCAGCCCCAAAATCTTTTATCTTGGCATTCTTGAATCAGGACAAGTACATGATTCATCTGCAGGCAAGGAAGTGAATATCTTTTCTGCCCTTACAAAAGCTGTGGTCAGCAAGGCATAGACAAAGCCTCTGTACCTCCTGTAACAACCCGTGCTTTTGTATTTTGATCTACAGGCCTTGGTCATAACATAAAAGTCAAGTACAGTAACTGACTAGGACAATAAAAGCCTGGAGTATACGCTCTGTCAACACAGGCTGTGCAAAGAATGTTCCACAGTTATGTTTTGAGGCTCACAAGTCATAGGGAACAGGAAATCATTTTGCTGGCAGCTGTTACATTTATTGACTAGTCTATTGTCTCAGACCTTTTTTTTTCAGAAAACACAGTAGTGTGTTCAGCACTATGAAAGCATCGACTGAACCAATAAGCAGCATGAAAAGGAATCAAGAAAGGAAAAAAAGGCAATTGCAGCCACACAAACTGAAAACCACCTAATAAATTTATTGAAGTGTTTGCCACTCTGAAAAAGAGGGTCCAAGAATTATAATCCAATGTTGATGTGGAAAAAGAAAAAAGCAAACATCTGCAAAATATTGTATTTTTATGGTATATCCAAAGCAATTAAAAATAAATCTATCCACTTTAATGTTTTCTATGTGGCTCTCTTACCATATCATCATTATCTTTGCCAAAAAATGACAAAAACTTCTTTGGCAATACTGCAATAAAATACTTATTACCAAATATAGAAATTATTAAACTTGTGTAGCATCTCCCTTCAAAAGAAAATACTAAAATCCATTTTTTCTTGTTTCGCTAGTGAATAATAAAAGCCAGAATAAAATAGGCTATATTGAGACGCCTCCAAATACCATTGAATTGAATGAAGAGTATAGTCACTATCAAAGCACAGTAAATTTCAGAGATACATTTCCAGCACATGCAATGAGGCTATTAGGAGAATTTGTCTATTTAAACAAGTGGAAAATTTTTGGATAATCTGATAGCTAGCACAGAGTCATTACAAACAATGGTTAAAGTTTCAGTTGTTTTACTAATATTGCCAGGAAAGCCATAATTATTCTCCATGATTTCTTTGCATGCACTTCCATATATCAATGCTTATTTATTTTCACCAGAGATATTAAAAAAATTGAATGTATGTTCCAGAAAGTGGAAAAAATACTGTTCTGTTGTAGCCACCACTTTTATGACAACCCAATCCTTAAGAGTATATTTAGATAACACAAAACATTGCTGTAAAAAGCTGAAAAATAGACGGTTTAGTAGTGGTGCACTAAGCTTTGTAAATACGCTTCTAGTAGGGAAATCATGGTGAACTGGAACGAGCCCATGATTTCATTCTGAATATATCTCATTAGCAGAAATTGTCCAATTCAGAACAGCTGCTTCTTAAAAATAAACCAAAAAACCCCCCCAAAAACCCCAAACCCAAACAAACACAAAACACACGTTTCAAAGTTCATTTCTTGTTAAAAATTGGGAAAGTATAGATATTCTGGTAGAAGAGGCAGCAGAATACTACATCCCCAAATCAGTGCAAAAAGCTAAATATATTAGTGAGAGCAATGGGCTGGGGGAGGGCATCGTGCAGCTTCCAAACTTTGCCTGAGAAGCCAGGAGAAGGAGGCAGGAAAAACCTCTGAAAATAGTCTGCATGCTCAGAGCCCCATAAAACCTGGCCCTGATTACCTCCAGGGATAGAGCCTCCACCACCTCTCTGGGCAACCCGTTCCAGTGTTTCACCACCTTCATTGTAAAAAAATTCTTCCTAACATCTAATCTAAATCTACGCTGCTCTAGGATAAAACCACTGCCCCTTGTTCTATCGCTACACGCCCTTAGAAGCAGCCCCTTCGCAGCTTTCTTGTGGTCCCCTTCTTCTCCATTAGCTCCTTCAGGCAGCAAGTGGATGTCAGTTGTCCACACCCAAACATTTTCCTCAGCAAGCTGAACATCCCAAGTTCCACACACCTCATCACCTGTCATTAGCTCCAGCTTCCTAATTAGCCCTGTAATTAGGGAGTCCACCCCTTTGGTGGACTCTCTCCAGTTTCTATTTGCATACTGTATCCATCTTCCGCATGATCTACCATGCAGAACTTGGCACTTCAGTTCTTCCTCAGAACAGGCTTTAATTTTCATAATGACATGTAGATTAATAGAAAGAATTGGCAACTCACTCGTGTATGTGTATGAACGCACCTGGAGCAGAAAATGGATTCTAAGACCAAAAAATAGTTTTTGGTTTTTTCCTGTTTATTGGCCTTGAAGCTATGTGGGAAAAAAAAAAAAGGAAAATGAGGAATCCTTTAGAAAAACTATTCTATGTTCATGAAAATATTACATTTTAAAATGCATTAATTGAACTTACAATATTGGAAGTAATATATAAAGTGAAGATTCCTGTATTTCAAATGTTTCTGTTCTTTGCTAACAGCCTCACATCTCAGAAATGGATGAGGCTTCTCTGTTTTAGATTAATTTCAAAATAATTTTGAAATATTTCAGCTCCTGTAATGAATGGTATTGCTTCATCACATTTCAGTGAAAAAATTAAAATCCCACTCAATGATTTGAAACCTCATTCATTTTCATCTGCTACCCAAGCGTTGTTTCTAAAACCGTCATTATACTGCCTCCTTTTCAAAGGCAGCATTTCAGAGAACCCACTGAACATCAACACCTTACAAACACCTCCTTGTGATGCCGTACGGATTTCTCGGTATATAGTCCTATGTCTCATGATGCACAGCACCAGGAGAGAGAGAGAAGAGCAATTATGCTAACTGCTTGTCAGCATTAAGATCTTGCACTCCGTGCTAGTGAGTCATTACTGCTACAAACTGTCAGCCAGGCTGCATCGGTGAGACAAATAACGTTGAGAGGCCATTCTAAATATGCGTCTTGAAATACGGCTGCAAATTAACAGAGGTCAGAATAGGTTCACGTCTGTCATACAGACTAGAAGGACAGAAAGGATGCATGAGAAACACCAAAGCAGGCATGGCAAACACTGCTTTGCTGCACAGGAGTTCAAAAGTGACTCTCACAGCAAAGTACACAAATGGAGTTAAAATCCAGCACACCCAGTGTTACCAAGCATGGCCCTATGAAGCCACAGTTCATAAAGGTGTGGCTCATATGTCTAAACATCTACCTATCTTTACCTGCAGGCAAACACACATTATACCATGCAAACCCAAGCAAAGCCTCAGTCCTCCTATACAGTAAACAGCATGAAACTGTGACAGCCCTGGGGGCACTGACTAGCCCTACCAGCCCAGACCAACCCCACCCGGGGCTCCACCCGCAGCCTCTGCCCACAGCCCAGGAGTCTCATTTCAGTTCAGCCCCTGCCTGAGCGGTGCTGTAGCAGCTCTCTGTGGATCCCGCTGATCCTGACCGCTGGTCTGACTTCCCAGTGTCAGCACAGACTTGGCCTAGCAATTGCTGGACCTGACGCCAAGCTGTGGATTGTCCTCCTGCTTTGCCCTCAGACCTGCCTTATCACCATGAAGTCAGCCGGTGTTCTGGACTCTTGCTACACCCTGGGTGCTAGCAGCCACGTCTGCCTCGCTCACCCTGTGCTGTGGGACAGGCTGGGGAGGACCCTGTGCTGCTGGGAGGTGTCATCACCCACGGCTTCTCATCCCTTTGCACGCAGGCAGTCTTTGCTGTGCCCTAACAGCAACACACAGTGGAGTGGGTACAATATGTCTAGCTTGTACCTCAATAGATATATACGCACACCTCTATTTCAACAGATGCTAACGTATGCTGTTCTTACTTGATAACAATGAATTTAGTTCTTGAGTTCTTTGGCATAACTGTTGAGTGGTAATTCAATATACCTACCTATTGATACAATCAAAAAGGGATTCTCAAAAAGACACACACACAAATAAAAACAACTTGGAAACAATAGCTGGCTACATTTGTGTAAGCCTATTCTTAAACAAAATAAGAGGAAATTCACAGAATAATTTGGAACATCAATTGTACATCTTTCAAAAGCAATTATAAAAGACATGATGTCCATGATCTCGGAAACAAAATGCAAATTTGATCTGGGGCCCTAAGCATTTAGAAATATGTCCTACGCTCTGCGCTTGTATAAAAGTAGCTTGTGTTACTTCTCACTCAAGTAAATTAATTTTTTCTTGTTAAAGAGATATAGAATCAAGGGTCATGCTACAATATTTCACAGGCTAATAAAGGCTTTGATCAAACTGGATGTTTTTAAAATGCACCTGCTCCTACTGTTTTAATGTATCCCAATCCTCTAAAAATAGCTAGCAACATGATTGACTTGCTCCCTGAAAACTAACAATGTGGACGAACTTCTGTATCTTCCCGGCAAAACAAGCGATATTAAAAGGCAGATTAAAGTATATCCACTTCTAGACTAGAGTTTGCAAACAAAGTATGTTAATCCTGGGGACAAAAACCAAACTGCAATTCATCAAATTAGTCCTCATTTAACTTTTCACCTTTAAATATTTAGCATTCATAACTGTGATAATAAGGAGGTGCATCTACTTGTCTTTTTGACTGGAAAAACTGTGACATGAGATAAAAGACATATGGGGTTCAGAGGACAAAGGTTAAAGAAATCTATATAAGATGATCTGATGAGCTAGTGGTTCATCTGAAGTCAAATACATCATTGACATTCACAGAATACTTCACTTCTGTTTAATGAGACATTGGTCCATCTGCTATTAATTCATACCTGCAATATACTACTTAGAGATGTGTAGATGTTGTTATCTAGTTTGATATATTTATTTCTTTCAAAACACAAACATGACTACAAAGATTTATGTACAATGTCCTTCATGTCCAGGGAGGTGGTGGAGTCACCAACCCTGGAGGTGTTTAAAAAAAAAGTAGATCTAGCACTTGAGGCTATGGTGTAGTGGTTAGGTATGCTGGGATGAAGCCTGGACTAGATGATCTTCAGAGGTCCCTTCCAACCCCTAACATTCTGTGATTCTGTGATTCTGTGATTATTCTATAACAATATAATTTACCAGTTAAAGATGGCTGTTACTACTTTCCATTTTGCCAGGCTCCAGTATATTAGAAACACAATTCCCACAAACCACAAAGATGAAACATGTCAAGTTCCCAACTATTTTGGCAAGACCTTCAGAAGTGCCAGGAGACCAAAACTATTTAATCATGTATTTCCATAGAGATTAGTAGTGTTCAGTAAATAATACACATTTAAAGAAACAACGAGTTTGCACCATATCTGTTCTAACTACTGCCTCCAACAAACAGCATCCTTACCCCTTTTAATTCACCTACTGACGGTGACCTGCTTCTTGCAGATACACCAATGCATTTCCTATGCCTGTAAGACAAAACAACTGATAGTAGAAACCTGGACCCTTATAACGTTGCTCAAGAAGCTAAGAGCTCAGGTTTCTCCTGAATAAAGGAGACCTTGATCTCTGCTATGAATTACACCATCTGATTACAGTCTGCATACATCCTTCTAGCAGTGGACCTAAGCACAGGGTCTAGCGTTAACCATCTTCTGCAAAGTCACCATGAGCCTAGAAGCCATCGCATCAGTCCCACATCACTGGAGACTGCCCGATATGTCCTAGTACTGCTTCCAGACACCTGGCATTGCTTGTTCTGCGCTCATCAGATGTCTCACTGGAACTAATTTGGAGATACTCTAGCCGGTATTCTGAACAGATAGTAAAATATGCATTGTGTACTATCAATTATAAAGCCTACTAATCCACTGCACATAGCTCATGGAGGCAGAGGTGGATAATTGTAAATGACTGCTCTTACACAACCTCTCCTGCAATAGTACCCTATGCAGTTTTAACATCTAATCATCAAAGCCTGCCTTTACTGTAAATATGTTCTCCTTATGACTACGTTAAATGTTCTGCAGCAACGCCAGCCAGTATGCAACCCCAGTGCCAAGGAGAACAAGACTAGTCCTTTGAACACATGTGACCTGTCAAAGTCCTGATATGGATTCTCAAACTGTTTTTCTGAAAAAAAGTATGGGTGATAGATCTTGAAAACCTTCATTTTAAATGGCTACACGTATTTGTGAGACAGACATGACAGTTAAAGTCAGCCGAGACACACATCTGCACTTTTTGTGACAACAGAAACATGTCAGTGAGGGCTCTCTTCTCTGACCCTTAACACTTCATAGAAGTTTGAATTTGGTGACCTTCAAAGCAAAATACACCTCTCCTTTACTACTTGATGAGCTAATTTGTATTTCAAATTCTCTTAAACAAAGCACCTATCTGTCAGGATGACAGGCACTGCACAGAACTTGCAAAGAGAAAAAGAACTATATAAAGCAATCAGAGAAGCCTTTTATTCAGCTGCTACAATAAATGACAGATAGTCTCATTATGCAATTTCCCTATCTCTTCTTAACATACCTGACCCCTAGAACTATATCACGATTCACCAGTATTGTAGTCTCAAGTGTTCTTCAAGAACAGTGCAGTAGTATCTTCTTGCAGTGATTTGGCAGTATTGGTCTTGGGCATGAAGAACTGAAGACACCCGAAGTGCATACTTCTCACCACTCACTCAACAAGGTCAGCAAAAGAGACAGTGTGCAAACAGAATCTATATAGCATTTTCAACTTCCTTTAAGTATTTTCACTGAACTAATAAAAAATATGTATCTGACAACACAAACACTTATAACACCTTATATTCAGATGCAAATTGTGCACAACCTTGTTCAAAAGACTTTCCACATTTTGTTAAGTAACTTTAAGCAATTCATTAATTGTTCTTGCATTAGCAAACTGGATTATATATTGATGAATGGACGGATAGTGTGAAAACAGCAAAACAGACCCAGACATGGGTGTGACTTTACCTGTTGCCTCTTCTCAAATTCTAATTTGATACGGGATTTGATGCAGTTGCACGTGTCCTGATACGTCTGCTGTAGCGCAAGTTCCATGAGGTGTTTGTGGTATGCTCCTGCCAAGTTTCCACAGATAAAAATGATTACGTTTGCCAATATCTAGGGGGTAAAAATAAAAAAAAAAAGAGGTGTAAGGGACTTTACATAAATAAATAAACAGAACATAAGCCTAAGACACAATGAAAGATTGCTGCACTTACGTACTTTGCTTTTGTTTGATTTCTAGCAAAGGTTCACCTTTTGAAAAGCCCTAACAATTACTGGCAAAATCCGAAGCAACAACACCATTTTCATTTCAGATTAAATATGAATGATAATGAACAACATGTTTGCCTACTCATGAGGTACACACTTCCTGAAAACTCAACTCATGTTCTACATCTGCTGTCGAGTGTTAATTAGGTGGGATCATAATCTACCAACGTAAAACAGTAGCTACGGCCCCTAATTACCACATTGTAAGCCATGGTATTTCCACACTCTTTTGGTAAGACATTTTCTTTTGCAGTGCCATATGATTAAGGGGTGAAAAGTTTCACCTATATCAACAGGCTGACCTGTATTTACATCAGTCTGACCCACTACTGTCTGTCAATCATCTATAAATACCAACCTTGGCGATGTTAAGCAATGTTTAAGTAGCCAGATCTGATATCAGTCTCTTCCAATATATTTTTCACTGCTCCCAAAAAAATGCAGTTGCCTAAACCACAATATTTAATCTGTAATATTTAGGCTCAAACTTAAGAGCATCAGATGCTCAGCATACACATCATGAATGTGAGAAATAAGTCCACTTAAAGAATACAGTTTTATTTATGTTTGAGACATTAAAAAAATTAAAGAGGAGAGTGACAGGCCCTTCCTGTACTTGAATTCTGAAAATGACAGAATACTGTGGGGCAATGAAACCACTTTCAACATTTACCCATCCTAGCTCACTCAGAGTAGAAGAAACACAGTAATGAAACCAATTCCTAACTCAACAGAAAAAAAAAGAAGATAATATTAAAAGGGAACTGAAGTTGAGGTACAGCTGCAATCTGGTCAGAGCTGGTCTCTGTCTGTAAGATCCCAGTGTCTCATACAGCCTGAATTACAGGTACTACATGGTGCCTTAGTACTCATGGTCTAGAAGGGAAGGATGAAGAAAGGAGGCTAAAATTCCTTTAATTCTCCACCATTAATCTAGTTAAGAGGTTTATGATAGACTTCCCCAGTGACCATTCACTGGTTGGTTTTGGTGTACCTACATACCAGGCAATCTTTTGTGAAGTGCTACTACTGGAAGAGCCAGACATGTCAGAAGAAGAGTCCGACAGCACGCTGCAGTGGTTCAGAGAAAAGAGTTAAATTGTCCCATTAACAAAAATCCATCTCCTTGAGAAACACTTTTCACCCACAAAAAATACATAAGAGTTTTAATGCTTCTTTTATAAAGGCAAACTTTAAAATATAAGTTTTAAAGAAATGCTTTTATTTTCCTCACAAATTATAATATCATTACAGGCAATACTTGTTCCTCTGTCTGTGACATACCTGACATCTCACCTCTCATGGGTCCACAAAACTAAAAGAGGGAACTATGCACCTTTGCCACAGAAATGATTGATATTTTCAACTTGATAAACCTTTCTTTCCCTTAAGTTTTAAAATCATGGCATTTTAACATTTCTAAAACCAACACCTGAGTTCTTAAATTTTTTGAAAATACATAAATGTAAAAACAAGGAGAGAAATCTACATATTTCACTTTCTCCAAAGAACTCCTGTTATGAAGGTATAAAAGTTTAAATGAAACATTTCACACCAGCCAATAATTTTTAAAAAGCATAAGAAAAACATCTGAACTCCACACACTTTTATTTCTTTGCATTTCACAACTGCTTGATTCTGCTTTGATGTCAGCAGACAGATTAGTGAACAAGGATCTTGTGTGACAGATTCCAGTGCAGGGGTATGGTGTTCCAACTGGCAATCATTGCTGCATTTTGAAATGAAATTGTGAAATGAGAAAAAATGATTGAAAATAAACATTTCCGGGCATAGAAAATTCTCAGATGTGCACTGGGAAGTTTTAGTAACAAAATGAACACTGGATTGCACTTAATTCAACTGAATTCTACATAATCTCTATGTAGAAATCACTGCTGAAAAGCTGCATACGAACTTACTAAATGTATTGGCCAGCTTCATAAAGTTACAGACTATTTAAAGAGAAACTTGATGAACATAACCAACTAAAATTAAAAAAATAATAAAATACTGTGATGGAGGTGTAAATTATGAGTATCATCTTCACAGCCATAGAAAAAGAGATTACAGTTTTATGACTGAATTAGATGAAGTGAGAAAGTAGATGGAAACAAGTGACTGACAGGCAAGGAAGCTAATTAACCAGGCTTTTCAGATCCTTAATGGGGTAATTTAGCCCACACAAAGCCCTACACTAGCTTCCAGTACCTGAATTAGGCTGTTCAAAACCTTCTCAGATATCTTAGCCATTGCCATACTTAGTGTAGATGTAACACGTAGTGTATATGTGAATATGTAGATAGGAGGTGTGTTAAAAACATTGTTAATTCTTTTCACTAATGTGGAGTTCATTCATAAATGTGTCACTGGTGTATTAATTTCCAAGAAACAGATGAAGTGGTTTCTAATTCAGACAAACAGATTTTTCACCTGTACGTAGTCCAGCTTGAGTGAAAATTTCTGCATTTGTCACTGAAGAGTTATTGAGTGAAATACATAGTCAATATTCTGTTCAATGGAAAATGCAATTAGCATTACTTAACAAAATAAGCAACATAAATACTTCTTGCTGATTATCTCTGTTCTATCTTGCATCTTCTTCTGAACTGTGGTCCAGTTTCAACCTGTGAGCTGGAGACAAGCTCCAGCCCAGGTTTGCGCATAGGTATTCTCCCAGAATGAACAAAGCTCTCCTTGGTGCAAAAAAACCCTGAGCTTCCCAATTCCTAGGCAGGCTGTCTAACCAGTATGCAATCATACAAAAAGCTCCTCCTATTCAGGTGCCTGCTCTGAGAAGAATCCATGCTGTGAAACCCTCCTGTACCAAAGCACTTTGAATGAAGTCCCGAGTCAAATCAGTCTTCTAGCTTGTCATTTGTCTAGGATAAGACTCTGCAGTTCTTCCTCTTTTCCTTCCCCGCCCCTCGACCTTGCCTGTCTACCTTGCAGAAAAATTTTGGATAATAAGATGTAGTGGACCTTCTGGTAAGAAGTTCTGCACTTTGCTGTGAAAGCTCTGGTCAGCTGTGCAGATGAAACTGTAGTCAAGAACTTCTATAAGGAAATTAAGGGGTATCTGAATAGACTACACGACATGCTTAGGGCTTCTACAAGGGAAGAAAAACTTGAGCTATGTAAAAGGGTGTAACTCTAACAATGCTAACTCAAGAGCAGAGAAAGACCTGAGTGACCTCAAAGACAGTGTTACATGAACCTAATTCATCTCCTTTACAAACAGACACTGCCTGAAGAAAACAAATCCCAATAATATGCATTAACTCTAGTAAATTCCCACTCAATTCACCGTATGGAAACACTAAGTCACACAGCAGAAGTTCTCATCTCCCTCTGTACAGTCAGTGGAGATGCAAGTCCATCACCTGGGCTATCTGCACCCCTTTAGAGATACCCATTAAGTGTACACTGCAGTGAAATTCCTGCTTAATGGATAAATTCAGTATCTAGGCAATCTAAATATGAGTCAAAAATTAATGCAAGGAACACCAAGATACCATCAGGAAGGATGTCTAGGTATTCCAGGTACCACCTTGTACCTCTAATCACTAAAGGAACATTATCATGCCCGATGTCTTATCTCTTTTGACCTCCAGAAAACTGTATGCACTTCCAGGCAACAGGATATTTTCTAAATTGTATTTTTACATTAAAGCACATGTATTTTTTCAGTATCAGGGAATATAAAGTAATCTGATGCCTAGTGCTTAACTATCAAAATAGACTGTATTTAAAAGCAAATGAAGACAAAGTTAAATAGCTATGACTAATTTCTCAAGAAGAGTTCACTGAGTCGCTCAAAAAAATGTAGTGTATTATACACAAGTTCAACTGATGAAAGCTAGTTCCAATAGTTTACGTACACAAGGTAGTAGTATGCTATATAAAAAAAATAAAATAATTGTAATATAGACTGCTGATTCTGAACTGAAATATAAATAATTTGTCAAATCTTACTAATTGCTGTTCAAATACTTAATATAAAAATCAAAGTTCATTAGAGAGTTTCCCTAAGTGGTGAGCTTATGAATTATTTTGTCACATTTCTTTCTTTTTAGATATTGTAAAGATCCTTCCTGCAATTCTTGCAAGAACATAATTTTTACCACCACCACCTCCCCCACACACACACTACTTTTTTAGCAGTTAGTTTCCACTTTTCTTCTGGATAAGAAAGCCAAGGAAATGGAAACTGAGGGGTGGGCAAAAGGCTGTAATTTATAACATCTGCATGGAAATTAATGGGAGAAAAAGAATTCTTGTGTCACTGCCAAGGTACAAATTCTTTAGCTCTACAAAGCTGAATCATCTCTCCCCTATTTAATGGTTTGTGGTGCGACTAGCCAAGCTACAGAACACGTCTATACTTTTTGGAACCTGTGCAGTTTTAGACTTACACAAAATTTGGCTAGAAAGAACACTGGGATGAAACTGAAAGCAGCATTTAAAAAGAAAGCACTTAGATACATGTAAATTAGTCATTCACACAGTCACCACGTACTATGCCAAATAGCATTATTTTAAGTACATGTGTTCCGAAGGTTCTCCAGCTCTTCCACGCAAGACTCTTGCTCATGGAGCACAGGCCAGTCATATAGGGTCACATGACTGCTTTCCTTTCACATCTCCAGACCTATGGAAGTCCAGAGTCAGGAGTACCAATATTTTGATACGTTTCAGCATCAGCAATATCTCTAGCTATGTGATAGCTCACCAGCGGGATGACTGGATTAAAGACAGGAGACAGTTTGGCTGTATGACAACCGCTGTTTCAAAACTAAGCAGTTTGTGGAGTAGCAAAATTAATGAACTCTGGACACTTACAGATTTGTATCCTTTTGCCCATTTATTTCCTTGTACAACAATTACTACTCCTCAGACAGGCCAAACATCATTATAGCTGGCCTGAAATCTGTGATTTTCTGATGCCTGGTCCGCCAGCTGCTGTTGCACAGCATAACAACGGGCCTTCTCCTGTATTTGAGATCACCAAGTTGAGGTCTCTGTCATGAATGATCCTGTCTTTCATAAAGAAATGTACACATTTTACCATCAGCTCTGAAACAGAAAAGTTCATGAATTAAAGTTATTTGGGTATAGAACACAGCAGGTTGAAGGACAGACAGAAGACGGGTATTCACAAACTTACTTCCTCAGGACTTACAAGTAAAAATCAATTTCGTTAATGATTGTAACATTATATTTAATACTCTGAAAAGTAAAAGGTGTTGAAATTCTGAAATACTAATGAAGGCCACAATAAGAACACGTTACAGATGAAGAGAAGAAACGGGAAGTTCCAGTATCCTCAGACTCTTTGTCTACATCAAGGAAAATTTCAAATGTTTTTCAGAAAGTTAAGTAGAAAAAACAAAATGCAATGTTGCAAGGAATAACCCAACTACAAAAAAAAGAAAATGTCAAAAAACCGTAATGGAATATTTTTCAAAATAACTGAGAGTCAATACAAAATAATAGTTTGAATTACTCAGCCAAACTGCTCCATATTTTCAGTGCTAAAATAAACTCGGTAAAAAGTCCCTTTGTGGAAAGGGAATTGATGTCATTTTACAAGCCAGGAAGTTGTGACGCTGTCTTCTAATTTGTAAGTGTAATTCTCTTTGTAGCTTTTGCAAACAGAACATTGTGGACACCAGCAGGATATTCCTTTTCTGTAATATCTAAGTCATTTTATGCGATTTTCTTTCTATCATTATTACAGATTGAAGTTTCTCATCGCTCCAGGCTGTTCTGAAGAATGACTAGGTTTATTTTATTCAGCTCTGTGCATACACAGAGCCTATCTGTATGCCACTGCAGATGAAAACAGATCATAAACTCCAAGCTCTTTAATCAAAACCGGCAAACAAGAAGCAGTTATGGTCTCTTTAGATCACTTCTGTGTAATATACATAATCAATATCATTGACTCTAATTAATGACTCTTCACATTTTGAATCCAAAATAATTTTTTTTGCCAGAGGGGAACTCATGCCCTCTTCGTTCAGAAGGAACCAGCCACCAACTGCACTCCTCTGCCTGCCCGCAGAGAGGTCTTTTCATCTCTACATGTGCCTCTGGGAACATTTTATTTCTTTACTAAAACTGCTCAAACACATTTGAATATACAATTAATTGAAACAAACAAGACCATAAAATTCAAATCTATTCAGACATAGATTTAGCTAAAACTGAGTTTGGCTTGAATTTTGGAAGCAGAATTTGTAAGCAACTGATACTCTCATCCATCTTAAAACCTAAAATGTTATCCCAGAAAGACAGATTCCTTTTTAGGTCCTGGATCTGATACAGGAATGATTACTAGCACCCTATTAAAAAACAAAACCAAAAACCTTTAATACCATAAAATTTAAACTTAAATAGTATTTATGGGGTAATAAATCAATCTTTGATATATTATAGAAGTAGGCCCATGTCTGACTGAGATAGTCTCAGTCTTCTCTAATAAATTTATCTGCCTTATTCTTTAAAAAAGAGACTAAAATCTGTAACATAAATTTATTTATTTAGAGGACCAGTAATATGCTGTCTGGTTAAATGTGTAACAGTAGATTTTCCCTTACTTTCCCTCAGCAGGCGTATTACTAGGCTGACTCTCCCATACTATCTACCAGTCTTCATTAAGTTGATTTCATATACCATGATACTATGTATCACAGAATCCTAGAATAGCCTAGGCTGGAAGGGACCTTAGAGATCATTTAATCCAACCTCCCTGTCATGGGCAGGGACGCCTCTCAACTAGATCACAGAATCGTAGAATGGCCTAATCTCTAAACATCTCTCCTTCTGTCAAACTTTACAGAAATTATTACGTTCAAAAGCTACCAGGAGAAGGAAGGACAAACAGATAAATGATAATCACATATGTGCTCTTTATTAATTTAATGTCTCCTGGCATGCCCAACTGGAAGAGATTACCTTCAAAATCTTAATCTTAATCATGAATTCAGCTTTCTTCCCCAAACACTTTGGTTTATATTGGATGTAACTGCACTGCTATTACATATGCTACATAGTCTCAGTTGTGAGTATATAATAAAATTAAAGTCAATGGACAGTTTAATATTACATAAATTACAGTAAGAACATATATTCAATATATTTTTTCTATTGCATTGCAGATTGTTGGCAATTAATGTGTTCTAATCTAATCAACAGAAAACAGAAATCAGACATTTTGAAATATTTATGACCTCTAACTAAATAAAATTGCTTTAGATAAGATTGTTTTTCCTAGGTAATATTTTTCTCTATCAGTATTCATAATGAATTGGATAAACTTTTTTAATAGGAAATATTCTCCAAGTATTTGTTCTGCTTGTCTGATGACTACAACAAACTTTTATCAAGTTTGTTTTTCATAATTTGGTGCTAGGAAACAGCCATCTTTGGCTGTGCACTTCATAAGAAATGATATGAAGCAGAAGAGAGAATAACAATAGAGGTGAATAACCAAGGTAAGTGATGACCTACAGAATTGGATAAAACTAGTTCCAGAATACCCTCAGAACCCAAGTTTTTAATGATGACACTCCTATATGTGTTTGTAATTATTTTTAAGACTTGGTTATAAGTTTGAACTATATTGAGATCTCCCATCAGTATTTGGGTTAATTCGTAGTTGGAAAGCATCTAACAGGAAAACTCACTCTCAGAAAACCTTGAAGTGCAATTTTATGGTGTCAGGCAAATGCTACCAAGAGTCAGCAAATCGGGACGAAGAAAATAATTTCGTTTATTTTCAGGAAGGAATGAATCAAATATTAAAACCTCTTCATGCCACTGCCACCAACTCATTTCACCTTCACACAGAAGATGCCATTTTCCTGTTGTGCCTCAAAATCGCCATGATGTTATTAGTCAGGTCAGGCTTTCTATTCTAAAACCTTAGTCTGAAGCACCTTGGACACCCTAAAACAAACATGGTTTGTGGGGATATATATTTTAACCCCTCAGAAATTAGCACAGTACCTCACATTCATACCAGTATTAGTGCCAACTTCAGTATAGCAGCAGATGGTTATAGATTCTTGATGCCTAAAATGCTACATACCATTATTAGGAACAGGCTATTACTCTTAAATTAGCTGAGAGCAATGATTGAACAAATGGAAGTCCTTGTCCAAGGAAGAGAAATTTTCTGTGCTTCCACACTTGTTCTGTTCTTTAAATTTGAATGTAAGAACTTACCATTCACTTCTACCCTCTTTCC
>NW_009698415.1:17802-28791 GCF_000703405.1 Apaloderma vittatum
TAAAAAGAAATATTTATCCATGCATGGATCTTCCCTCTCAGCTACTTGGTTCACTGAAAAAGCATGGGCAAAGGACTCTTTCCAAGGCCTTCTGGAAATCCAGGTAGAGAGTTCTCAATTAAATCAGCCTTATCCACGTGTTATTTGATGTCTTCGGATAACTTCAAGCCATTTTTCAAGGAAAGAAAACAGAATACATTTATCCCATTCTCTATTCTTACAGCTTCAGTTTTTGCCTCACAAAGCCATGGAGTTTACACGTCTACAATTTCCCTGACCCTTTCTAGAACCTTTTTTAAAAGTTTATTTTGTTATTTCCTACCTTATGATCTCCAGGAACTGAGATTTATTTTCCTATGCCCTCCTATCTCTCTGAGAAGGATTTTAATATGGGAATTTCTTCAGCTTCTTCTTCACTGAAGAGGGGCACAGAAGTTGTTTCTCTGCAATGGCCTTGTTCTCCTTGAATATTTTATAACCTGGATGTTAAATGGCCTTCCAGACTCTCTGGAAGTCCTTTCGTTACTCAACTGCTGAAAGGAGGATTGAGCATGAAGGGAAAGGGAGATTGGTTTGGTTCACTGCCATGGCTCTAGATGGTATCTAGTATGAATTACATATTTTCAGATATATGTTCTTCAAACTCCTACCTGACCCATGTAACTGCATTCAAAGGCATTTTGCAACACTTTAAAAAACATTTGCACAGATGAAATGTTTTCACTTAGGCTGATTAACTTCAGTGGAGCAAATAAATTCTGAAATTGCTGATAAAGCATGCCAGACCACTGCTAATTAGCAGAATTACTTTTTCTAGCACTAAAAATTGCAGCTACAACAGGCACAAAACAGGGTGAACTGAGCTAACTCCATAAGATTTTTTTATAGTTAAGATATTGTGCATCTAAGGCAAATGTTATTTTAAAGGAATTACAATTTAAAGTTGTTTATAATTATGCAATATTTTTTAAAAAATCCATAGTATCATTTTCTGACAGACTGTAAAATATCTTTACTGTTCATATTTTAATTTACTCTTCCCTCAGTTCAAAATACTCTAGAGGTTTTGCTTTAGGTATGAAATTAAAAATTCTGTGTACCAAACGAGAAGCAAGTTCTAAGATGTGAATGGACAAAAGAAAAACTAGATTCTCTCAGTGAACAGGACAAAGTTATCCCTTCTGAAGAATATATTTGAAAAATCAAATGGGTTTAATACTGTGAATACGAAGACAAATGCAAGTCCACTAAACTGGCAATAATGTCTTTTCATTACAACCTTGTCTATTGCTACCTACAGTTTTGCCTTATTAGCAGATTTTGCATTTAATACACTTCTTACAGACTGGCTTACAGTTTGTGTACTACATTTCTACACATTTTAGAAGAGACAAGCGCTGAAGCTATAACTGAAATACATCATGACGCTTTGCAAAAACTGACAGGCCTTCCTATATACAAAGAGAAGTTACGAAGGAAAGAATATTCTGATCTCCAGGTGACTGCAATCATGTTACCATATTTATTAATTTCTGACTTCTAATTCCCCAAATTGACTGAAATACTATTGCATAAAGTAGAAATTAAGCACATGAAACTACAGTCTCTTTTTAGGAATTCCGATGCACATGTAGCAACAAAAAAGAAAAGAAACCCTTTTCCTTCTCTAATGTTTTTCATTACCTACCTGTATTTACAAAAGATGCTCATCTTGAATCTAGCATCTCCTAAGCTAACAGAAAAATTACATAATGGGTGCTCCTAAGCAGCAATATGAACAATGCAGAATGAGTTGTAGGGTTTTCTACTATATGGAATGGCTACAGTTTTTATTATCCACTAGAAAAATAATCCCATGCAAAAAGAAAATTCCTACTTAAAACCCACCAGTTTCAGCTGCTAATACAAGTTACCTTTCACAACAAAGTAAATTTTACCCTGCAGCCTACCTTTTAATAGTACAGCCCATAATTAGAAAGAATAGACAATATATCATGAAGATAAAAAGTAATACTAGACTGACAAAGAAAACAGTTGTCTGCCTTTTGTGTGCTTGTTTTGTGGAGCTGCCAACACTGTCTGTGTGGCAGAGGGCACATGTATCCCCACCACAGTTACAAATGTGTACAGATGGTTCTAGAGTTAGCACTGTGCTGAACAAATAACAGAAAAACGCTTGCAGAAAACACACTAACTGTACAAACACTGCAACAGAGCCCCGGAGATTATTTCTTGGAAAAAGTATTTTTTCTTTCAACAAAATCTCAACATTTCTTTCGTCCTATTCTGGTTCGGGAAGGTACAGCCCCTCAGATAATATGAAAATGTCTTTTACTGTCTCATTTTATCCTAAAGAGAGAGAGTAATAAAACTGAAGTGCTCTCTTTGCAAGCAAGAGTTTACCACAGGAAAGGAATTCCATGAGTGCAGAAACTGGAGAATTGTTCTCAACATCTTACCTACAACACCACCACAAAAATCAGCAATGTTTTATCAGGAATGAACGTGGTTCTCTCTCGTTAACAAAAAGGTGTTTTTTCCAAAATCAATTAGCTCAGTCAGTTGAGCGTAGCGCTAACAACGTTAAAGTCCCGGGTTCTATTCCGGTTCGGTCCCCATGTGTTGCCTGATCTAGTCGAGAGGTGGCGTCCCCGGCGGCAGGGAGGCTGGATTACAATGATCTCCAAGGTCCCCTCCAGCTTAAGCCATTCTGTGATTCTATGATTCTATGATTTCAACACCAAAAACTGTTTTTTGATTTATATTGCCTCCACATTTGCATACCACACAATCCAGATCAACGGATCTTTCTTTACCTTTTCTAAATCAGAATGCCTGGAGATTATCTCAAATGCAAAAGATCCAGCACGCTATTTTCTCATTAGGTTGTTAGAGACCTCAGTGGAGCTCCAGTTGAAGGTTCAATTCAAGGTTGTGATGGGGTGCAACCGCAAGAGCTGAGAGAGCTTACCAATACCACTACAAGGCCACTCACGATTAACTTTCAAAGTTCATGGTGATCTGAGGGGGATCTTGAGATCTGGAACAAAGCAAACGTCACTCCTGTCTTCAAGGAATATAATTTCACCTTGATCCCTGTGCAGGTGACAGTGCAGATCTTCCTAGAAACCATTTCCAACCCTATGAAGGGCAAGAAGGTGACTGGGATTAGCCAGCAGGGTGTTGGGATTAGCCAGCAGGGTCTTAGGAAGGGGAAATCATGTCTGAGCAACCTGATGCCTTATGTGATGCAATGACTGGCTTTGAGAACAAGAAGAGGCTGGTGGATGAGCACACTCATAAACCCCAACAGCCCTTACCAGCCTCACATGGGACTTCCACCTACATCCACAGGTGCAGGCACAACCTAGGGCATTTAGCTCCTGCCTGAGCTGTCTTGGACAAATGCTGGTCTCCAGTTAAGCTATCCCTGACCACAGACACCTTGATCTAGAACTCAGTCTGTGGAATGACTTGACTTCAGCCCTGCCTTGCCACTGTGGATGCACCCAGCAACTGCCGGGCATTATTTCCTCCTGCCCCTCTACTCTGCCCTGGTGAGGCCACATCTGGAATATTGTGTCCAGTTCTGGGCCCCTCAGCTCAAGAGAGACAGGGAACTGCTTGACAGAGTCCAGCACAGAGCCACAAAGATGATGGAGTGGAACATCTGCCTTATGAGGAAAAGCTGAAGGAGCGGGGTCTCTTTAGTTTGAAGAAGAGGAGGCTGAGGGGTGACCTCATAAATGTTTATAAATATGTCAAGGGGGAGTGTCAGGAGCCAGGCTTTTTTCATTGATGTCCAATGACAGGACAAGGGGCAATGGGTACAAGCTGGAACACAGGAGATGCCACAAAAATATTAGGAAAAACTGTTCCCTGTGAGGGTGACAGAGCCCTGGCACAGGCTACCCAGGGAGGTTGTGGAGTCTCCTTCTCTGGAGACATTCAAAACCTGCCTGGACGTGTTCCTGTGTGACCTACTGTAGGTGATCCTGCTCTGGCAGGGGGGCTGGACTCGATGATCTTTTGAGGTCCCTTCCAACCCCGAACATTCTGTGATTCTGTGATTCATTATCCTGCCCTATGGACTGACTTTCTGGCTTCACCTTGCATCTGTCTCCTCACCATGATTTTGCCATATGATCTGGACTCTTGGTTGAACCCAGCTGCTAGCTCAGGTGCTGTGGGACAGGGCTCCAGGCAGCAAGGCTCAGCTCTTACTGCCTCACCCTTTATCTGTTCCCTTTGAAAGAGCTCAAGGCCCTTTCTGAGCCGATTACCACGGAGCTTCTGAAGAAAGCGATGAGCCACCATGACGAGGACAAATGATTTTGACTATTCGTAAGAAAAAAAGTTGCATGATATTTGAATGATAATTTTCAGACAGTTGCAGCTTCTTCCCATACCATTTTACCCTAAGACTCAGGTACAGCACTGTGCTGGCAGCATAAACACTTCACATGCTGCTCTGAAAAGAAATGCAATTCAGTCACTCCCTTTTCACTGAAAGAACAGGATTCATCTAAGAATTTCAGTTCACTGTCTTCAAATTTTTCAAGCAATTTCATTGGCAACAGTATTGAAAACATAATCAGTGCTTCATAAACAAACAATGACAGGGAAGA
Organism: Apaloderma vittatum; assembly: GCF_000703405.1. Taxonomy (NCBI): domain Eukaryota; kingdom Metazoa; phylum Chordata; class Aves; order Trogoniformes; family Trogonidae; genus Apaloderma; species Apaloderma vittatum. Next base: position 22,431 of record NW_009698415.1, read on the forward strand.
GTGAATTCTTGAGATATATTTGTATTTGCTACTCATTAAAAGAGCATACTAAGGCAGGAAGAGGAAATAACATGAACAGCGTCTATTCACTTTCTATAGCATAGATACACCAGCAGAAACATTCTGGCCAATTAACATACTGAGTTTTATCCATGTTCCATGCAAGTACCCTTCATTTACTAGATAAAAGTGCGTTGAAGGATTAATAGCTTTTAAAAACATAACTTCCAGTTGCTGTAATTATATACTGTGCCTTATTTTTATCCATTGAATGCTTGGATTGTCTGTAAAGAAAGCAAAACATAAAGGTACTTCATTTAGTAGCAGTACAGCTTCAAAACTGTGTGTAAACAAAGAGAACTTTACTCCAGGCTGTGACATCCCAAAGGATGTTTTAACATATTTTGTAATTCAGCCTTTCTAAGGAAATGAGTTTGGGGATACAAAAATCAGCTTTCCTAGTAGTTAGCACTGGTGTTAGAACTCTAGTTTACTGATGTTCCCAATCTTCTGTCATCTGCGCAGTGTAGAAGATATTACACTTATTAGTACTTTGTGTGACAGCTTATAAACTTGAATTTTTACCAACATGTGGTTATGTAATGAAAACTATATTTTGCTTACATATGCTGAGGGTAGTATTTGTGCTCATATTTTAGTACAATAAAATAGCTTATTGTACAAGTTGGTGGTGTTACTTGTTATTCATCAAAGTATATAAGATGGGATATAAAGTATATAAGATAAGGGATGTCAGGTATGTTTTAAAGGGAGCTACTGTACTAGCTGGGTTCCAAGAGCAGTTTTAGCTACAGATTATAGGCAGGGAAATGTCACTATCTGGTGTTTGTGATGGACACATACCTATTAAATATCAAAAAAGAGGGAGCCAAATATTGGTGTACTCAGATTTTAAAAATAAATAGTCAAATCTAGCTGAAAAAGACATAGTAAGGTGCTCCATGCTTTTAAATTACTGGAAGTTTTTAAACATTTCTTGCTAGTGGACAAGTGCCATTCATGTTTCATAAATGATTAAAATTAATTGAGCTTAAAATAAGACATTTTGGTTTTTAAACAAATGCCACGATAATCAAAGAATAATCAAAGACCTTGGCAAGAATTAAACTAATAAAAAAAAACATTTAGAACCGTTCATGAATACATTTAATGACTATGCATTAAAAGCAAATTAAAATTGATTCTAAAAACATCTCGGAAAAGATCTAGCTGGATTTAACAAACTTTTATTCAGCAGTCTGTTCTTTCCTAAGTTCTTTGTACATCTGCCTGCTATTTTATATTGCTGACAATATTAATCTGATATGTAAATGATCCTCTACCAGTCCTTCAACATTAATTTAATATTCAAAGCATAGCCCATCACCAGCAACATGCTTACAGTCAGTTTGAAAATGCTCAATGGATAAATCCAAACAACCACCAGCAGTCAATTCAAGCAAAAATTGAAATAATAATCCACCTCACAATCCAAGACATGATAATTTCATACAGTTAAAAAGACAATAATAAAATAAGCAAACTGTAGCAGAGTAGTTGAAAGTCTATTGAAAATTTTTACTACAGATGAAAGAAAAGATTTGTATCCTACCCCAATTAGAGACTAGTATCAGAAAGATAATTAAGGACTGAAGTACAAATGAAATATAAAGATCAGTGCAACAAAATATACAGAACAAAGATAGTGGAAAAATGGTAGAATTATTGAGAAATTATCTCATAGTAGAAGAAAATATAAGAGATTTTAAGATACAGACATTTCATTCATTATATTAGCTTCTATATTAATCACACACCGGAGAAATACTGAAAGCAAATCAAGTGCCATAAAGACTCAGACCGAAACACGATGCTGACCAAGGTGGTTATAAAAACACCAAGACTGTTAGAGATGTGTTTAAGAAAATGCCTTACAGTCATAGACATGGCTGTACAATGAATCCTGGATTCTAAACATCTCCCAAAAATAATATTTTCTGGCACATAAGTAATTTTTATGCTCTCCACATTTGAGACTGTCAGCTTGTTTTAATAACTTGATATTCAAAATATCAAAAAATACTATATCCCACTCCCCATCAACCAGCCTCTTTTCTCCACAGCTCCTTAGTTTTCAAAGCAAGTTAGTGACCCGACACCCACGACAGGAAGAATAGGATAAAATTAGTGAACTACAGAGCTGTCAACCCTCTTGCTCTGCATCATGTGGCCACCCTGCTGGCTGGCAGGGTGCGGGAGCTGGAGAAGGTGTTGCCTGACAGGGCCGGTGCCCTTCCCTTGGCAGTAACAGCACAGAGATTTCCCCTTTGCCCTCCTGACAGCCCCAGATCTCTGCCAGAGCAGGTCCCCAGGCAAAGAAGAAAGCACCGGCTGCACAAAATAGCAGGTAATACAGGAACTGCGGGGGAAAAATTATTAAAAAGAAAAAAAAAACAACAGTAAAGAAACGTCAACAATAAAAAACACACAAAAGGGAGAGTAGGTGGCAAATGACTAAGTTTCACGTGCTGCATTTTAGACGAGACATGCCTGTTATTGCTGTTAAAAATAAACAAACAAATTAAATACTCCAGATTTATCTCCCAGCTAGCATGTTTACGGTAGTTACAAGAACTTCTATCGTATCAGGGGAAATGTTTCCATAACTGAGGAAATTTAAATCACATTTGAATAAAGATGTTTTGGAAACAAGTTAACTGCATGTTTTTTAGCCTGCCTCTGCTGTGCTCAGTTGCTATTTTCTTGAGGAACTACTGCAGCAGGGAACTATCAAAATAGTGTGTGACGTTACCTGATACATGGTGATTTGGTCTTTTAATTAAGGTCAGCATGACCTAGATCATAGCAAACATCTCCAAGCCTTAATTCTGACAGGAAAATCCATTCCCAAGATAGAATCGAGCTCCCCTCTATTTTAAGGGAGACAAATCAATCCAGATTTTAAAGCACGGGTATAGTGGTGTCAATGTGGGTACAGAAAGGCTCTTTAAAAGCTTCATGACAGACAAGTAGAAACAGATTTTGTTTTTCTTCTTGTGCTGTTTCAAAGGTTGTCAAAGGCAATCACCATGTACACTTGCTGCTTGAGGGGGGGGCAGAAACCTTTGTGAGAATTGTCAGGTGAGGAACATAATACTGATCTGAGCAACACTCACAGGTGGCTGCCTAAGATTATTTCTTACTCTTTTTTCCCCTGGTTATCAATCATTTCAATGTAAGTCTCTATTCAAAACCCCAATAGCCTCTTCTTGTGTCAGTCTTCAGATCAAAAGGCCCGCTCAGCACCGCTATTTTCTGGTCATGTAACCCACTCTAGAAGTACTTGCTCCTAAAACTTCACAGCTCAAGGCAGGGCAAGGAAGAAATTCGTACCTAACTCACATGGAAATCAAAGCACTTCGTGAAATATTCATAAGCGGATTTTAGGCACACAAATATCCTTGAAAACTTGGTCACAGTTCATGTAGATTGAAATAGCTTATTTGTACATCAGCCAGGTCTGGCAGCGAGCAACTCGGGAGACTGTTTTATTCCAACTCATCCCGTTTCCTTCTGCCAGTCACTTCCTCCTCCTCGAGTTTGTATGCAGCTCCTGAAGCAGTCCTCATCTGGAGCCCGTGCATTCCCATTAAGTCAGTAAAGCAACTCCTCCTCACAGAATTAAGGTCACTGAGATGCCGCTCATATGGCACAAAAACCCCAGTCTCTCCCTAAGCCCACCACTGGTTGGTCTGCTTCTCAATCCAGCCTAGGACTGATACCCCTGCCCAGGGTGTTTTGTATGGGAGCCCCTTGTTTTCACAGCAGTGGCAAGACGGTTACTGAATTATTCTCCATTTGTGATGGTAGTCTTGCAAAATTGCAGTAAGATGGTCCAGAGCCAGCCTGTGCAACCAGATCTTACAGTATTTGACACTAGAAGTTCAATAACAAAGACGGATGGTGGTCCACAGGAACTATTTTGGGTGCACAATCTTGACTAGGCCAATATTCAGAGTGAGGGTGTCACTGCTAGAGCACAGATGAAAAGTGATTCAGTTGATCTATACAAGACTAAACCAATTGCATCAGATGACCCTCACAGCTCCTCTTGGCTTTGTTACCTACACATCAGCCTTTACTTCTGCTTGATCAGCACACTTAACAGCCTAAGGCACCTTCTGGCCCCGAACCAGTAAGGGTTATAATAATTTCCATGCTCATACTGATGATACAATGCACCTCCTGTTCCAGGTAAAAAATAATTAAATTCCCCACAGCGCAGAAAGAGACAACAAACAAAGCCACAGTAAGGAAATCCATTATGTTATATTGATTTTTTGGAAACTATGAAAGCGAGACGTTTTTTGATGCATACTTGAAAGATCTCAAAATAATACATAATAATGATATTCATCAGATCTGTTAAGAGTAGACAAGAACATAGACAAATACAAGATGTTCTTTTCCACTCCGTATCTGAGCTTTTCCTTTGCAATAATCTTCCTCAGAACATTATAGCATGTTACATACATTATATAGCATGTTTGAGGTCAAACTGTAGGAAGGTAAATATTAAAATCAGCATTTAAGCAATAAGAAATTGAAAGAAATGGAGCATATAACAGAACATTGATACTTCAGAGGAGTTCAGATAAATCAACAGGACTTCAAGACACAAAGGCAGAGATACAGGTCAGCTCTTCTGAATCTCAAAGCAATGTACCATGGTATTTTAGCACTGATGAAATGGTATCATAGCTCTATCTTTGGAAAACACAGAAGTTTAAAACAGTTATGCAACTGAATACAGCTTTGGATTTATTTTTTAGTTTTTTATCCAGCTCAGCAAGCTTCTTAAAAGTTGAAGAGAATTAGCTTCTGCTGAATTACTTTTAATTTGATTCTCTACAATACTATAAAGAAAACAAAACCACCCAAAACAACAGAATGAGCAAAGTCAGCTACCACAATAGACTACTAATCATATTTTCTGTTCTCTTTCCAAAAGCCTACTTATGAAAATGTAAGAGTGCAGGAAACTTTCCAACTATTAAAAATATCTGGGAGTTTACGCAGAAATTATCGTTCTGTCATGTACACTAGTGTTTAGTGCGGTCCCTTACCTTTGCTTCTCCCCAACTTTAAAACGTCTCTGTAAATGGCAGTAAAAGTGACTATCACCACTCACAATCTGTGCAGGAGCTACAGACATTACTTGCTCATCTAAGCCTGTCCTGCCCCTCCAGACAGTTTGACCCTCAGAGGCAACACTGTGTCCATCACGTGGTCTGTGTTCTAAGCTACGAGTAATCAAACCTGATGGTCTGTTGCTCTTCTCACAGCGAAGTGCATGAAGCTGACGAAGAAACACAAGGTATGGAAAGAAGATTCTACACATGGGTTCAGACTTCTAGAAAAGCCCCATGCTATTCAGAAGTGCTTAATTCCAGCTGGACTCACCAAACACACAAACCTAAAGAAAAAAAACCTCACTAACAGCAACTGAAACATAACAGCATAGTCCAGAGGCTTTGATTTGCTATTAAAATTACATGTGTAGAAAGGGGAAAATATATATATTTATTTTATATATATTTTTGCATACTCACACACATATTAACACTGTCAAGACCTCATATAATGGAAAACATTTCATCACTGCTAGCATCTTGAATACTACAGACAAACCACGAATTTTACCTGGAAAACACTGTGAACTGTCTCGTATCCATAACATGAGCAGAAGTACAAGTCTGAGTTCAAGGAAATACGAGGTTCAAGCCATACATGCTGCAGTTCTACATTGATCAACGTCTTGGACGCTTGTTAAAGGGACACTAATATCTGACACCTAACACCCCTTTGAGACACTGCTGATTGCTCTTTTGTGAACTGAATTTGTCAGGATGAGGCACAACATCCATAATGCATTCTAAAAATTCTCTTATCAGCAGCTACACCATTATCATTGCCTTCTTTTCGCATCCAGCTAATGAGACAGTAATTGCATTATCATTCAGATACACTGCAATTTTTCTTTTTTTGAATTCATGCCCATTTATGTATCTTTTTGGTGAGTAACATTTCTTTTTTAAAGAGGAATAGTCTAAGAAGGATACTTTGCCTCTAAGTACAGATTTTCACTTGCCAACTAATTCCCATCCAAATTCCCAGTAATATGGGTAGAGAAACATTTTTTTTTTAAAGATTCAGCTTCCCAACCCTTAAATTGGCATTGTTCAAATAATAATAAAATAATACTAATGAAAATAATAATAAAACAGCAAGTAACAGCCCTGCAGAAACAATCCTAACTGCTCAGATTTTAGAGTAATGCAGTACAAACAGAGTCACTCTT
>NW_009698415.1:28822-74819 GCF_000703405.1 Apaloderma vittatum
CCCTCCAGAATTACTCTTAGTAGAAGGAGAACTCATCATTTTAACTTCTAACAAAAATGAACATATTTATTTCTCTTCACTCTGATAAATGCATAACAATTCTTTTAGGCCTCCTTCAAAACCCACAGAATCTTGTGCATTTTGTGAAGTGGAACATTCTAAGTCTTCACCTTACAATTGCATGGGTCAGGTCACAGATTTTTCATTTCCTTCACTAGCAACATTTCAGCTAATTTGAGCTTGCCTTTAGGATCAAACTCACCATTTTTGTTCTCCTTATTCAGGGTCATCAGAATTTACAATGACCTACTTCCTTAATAAACAAGCACACTATGAAGTATTAATGGATTTTCTGACTTACACAGTTTTCATATTGTTCAAGGGAAAACTCCTTTCAGATCAGAGAAAGGCAATAAGCAAGATCAAAGGTACAGAACGGCTTCTAAATAAGGAAAGATAAATAATCTCCAGTTCTTCAGCCTGGGTAAGAGATGATAGGGGAGGTGTGACAGAGGCTTATAAAATCATAAATGGCCTGGAGAGGGTGAACTGAGATCAACTGTTCAGCCTTTTCAAGTGTAAGAATCTGGGGGACATGAACAGATGACAGGTTTGAAACAAGCAAAAGATGTTTTTTCTTATGAAGCAGTTAAGCTGCTGAACTCTCAGTCACAAGATGCTGCGAAGCAAGATTCTGTATGCTGCAGGATAAAAAAAATCCCCAAATCTAAATTATAAAATTTTACAAAGGCCCAGCTAGATCAGGTAAAAAAAAAAGAAATAGTTTTGTAAGAAACAGGAAATAAGCAGAAATGGATTACGAACCAGGGTGCGAGGATGTAGAAGGAAGAAATAAATCATGGGAGAAAGCTTTCAGCAACTTACAAGGAAAACTTTGAATTTGGAAGGCCAAAATAAAATGAGAGATTTCTGCTAGTTTGTATTCAATATAAACCAAAGGGTGCCACTTTCAAAGCTATCAACAGGAAAACCAACAGTCTTAGTTTTCATGAAGGGAAAATTTATTTTTCCTTCCATAGTGCAAAAAAAAAAAGCTAATTTAACTGCACACACAGCAACTGCAAAAGACTATCACAGATACAGAGGAGCATCAGCCTGAAGCATTTAAGTGCAAACAACCACAGATTTTATAACTTGTTTTACCTCTGAGCTCCTCTGTTCTCTAAGATACCCCATTATGCCTCACACCAAATAATTCAAATTGTGCCTACCACTAATGAGAATCTGGACACCAGGATCTTCCTGGTACTGTTTTCACAAACTAACTAGCAGGTAATACTATTTTTTAACAAGAATGGAAGGAACTGTGTTCAGATATTTAAGGGCTGGAAAGAGCCCTTCATTACCGTAGACTCCTTTTCAGAGGCTTTATTCAACCTTTTTTTCCTCAAAAAGTTATCGAGACCTTTCAGGCTTGTCTCAACACTCCAGGCTCACCTCAGCTTTTTATCCTTGTGCCTCTTGCAGTGAAAAAAAGAAGTTTAAAATATACACCATCACCTGAATGGAAGATCAGTCTATTCTGGCAGTTAGCATAAGAAAACCCTTTCCCTCAACATACACAGTTCCTTCTGCCTGCATCCCCACAAGGACTGCCTGCATCCCTAGAGGAAACAATTGCATCAGTCCTTCACTGTCAGATATCGTACCAGTCCAATAATTATTGAGCAGCTTTTTCACACTTTTCATTCTTTTTACTCTGGTACTATTTGTGGTTTGCCTGGAACTCTGACCCTGATCAGCAAACACACAGTGAGAAAGCAATCACCTCATCACGCAGTAATACATGTGCCTGCAACTCTCAGAATGAGATATGAAAATTTAATGTTTTTCACAGTGGCCATTGCTCATGGATTCAGGGCTTAGTTTATCCCATACGTGAATATGGAGGGAAGGGATGCCCAGAGAAGGAACTGTTCTCATGTTATGTAAGCATATGTGAACTCGAGTAGTGCCAAAGAGCAGAATCCATTCTCCAGATATTTCTGCAGATGTAAAACCAACTATATTAATAGAGGAAACAATTGCATGCAATTTTCAAATAGAGGTATATTGCTTTATCTACATAGCACATGTGGTTATACTGATTTATTTAGGCAGAAAACTCTGACCTAATTTTAAGAGTGTTCAAAAGTGTGTAGGACACCTACATCATTCATTTGTAAAGATATTAAAGATTTATCAGGATCACTAAGAAAACCACTTCCTACACAAAAGCCATAATGCTGTTTAAAAATATATCAAATGCTATTTGAAAATATAGAGCTCTGGTTTAGGTTGGAGGTTGCAGAATCTGGTAGACTGACAGAGATGGAGCTGCTGCAGAACCACATCCCCACATCCATCCAGTTGTGAGGCATATGGGCACATATATATACAATGCACATATCCATATACCCCTAGCCAGCTACTCAGGTCAACACAGACTCTAAACGCAGCAAACACAAGCTGCACCAACATCCTAACCCTGCCCCCCTCTCTGGCTGACCAGGATTAAAAGATTTTAGCACTAAATACATAGGTAGATACATTATCTATCCCTCCAGTAACTGGCCACAGATACCCGGTCTGTTCAGCAGCTGGCCCCTGGATCACCCACCCACACGCACAAACAGGTCTCTCTCTGGTCCAGCGTGGTCTCCCTGCTTCCTAGCCACACCACACAGCCTCCAGCCTCCCCAGTACGCGGCTCAGGCTTACGGCCCCATCTCCCATTCACTGCCTGGCCTGGCCAGGGATCGCACATGCTGAGACACAACCCACAAAACGCACCTGCAGGACAGCATCTCCAGCTGCCTCTGAACCACAGCCCCTTGCCCCAGAGCTCAGGCCCTTCCAATATCTCCACCTGCTTTACTGCAGACATCTGGGGCCAGCAGCCTGTTAACACACAACCAACCCCTTTTATAACCTTATCCCTCTATTTTTCCACACTTGTTCCTCCCTCAAATCACTATGATGCCTCCCTTCCCTCACCTTCAATTCCTCCCTTAAATAACCCATAGTAAATCTTGCACAATCAAAAAACGCCCTGTCCCTGCAACCCATGAGACCCACAGCCTGTTGGCAGTGAGCCCCTGCCTCTGTAGGGTGAGCTGGGGGTCACTGCCATCGACCTGCCCGGCTGATGGCTGTCACACCTAGGCACTGGGGCTAATCGCTGTCCTGTGATAGCCCAATGAGGAGCTGGGCCAGGACATCTTATTTGTTCTGATTAGCTTACTGAGGTTCCCCTTTCATTGTTGCCCTGCTCCTTCCTATGTTTGCAGACTAGCTCTTAATTAACATGGATTTAACAGCTGACCTTCTGAGAAGAGACAGTGAAGTTTGGAAAGTACAGACTTGGGCATCAGCAGAAGGTTGGGACAAAGAAAGTATCCAAACCTCTTGTGAAAGTAGGGGCATGTGTTTTCCAGAGAAGACAGGCTGGGCACAGCTGTCACCATTTCTTAGCCCAACAGCAGTGTGAGGAGGGTTGGAATCACTGCTGGGCTGCTCCAGCACAGCTGAACGCGACTCTCCAACACACCACCTGCTGCCCAACCCTGGTGTGCTCCCAGCAGAGGGGGGAAAGCAGCCAGGCTTTGCCACTCAAGATTCATTGGCATCAGTATCCCACATCAGGCAAATCAAATGCAGGGCTGGGTCTAACACTGACTCTGCTGAGGAAAGGGGTGTCACAAAGTGGGATCTTTATTTGCATTCCGCTTTAACTAAGTTACTGACAAAGCGCAGGACTGTCGACAGAAGCTGGTCCATGGAGGATTCAGAACATGTTTACAAAGGCTGCTGCTTGCTCCCTCAATGTCTCAGGCAGGCCAGCTCTGCTTGCATGCAAGCGCAGGATTTGACTCAGATGTTTTTAGATAATACAGCTCAATGGAAGCAGAAATAATGTAGCAGAAAGAAAATAACTAGATAATGATTTAGGGGACTACGTGTGTAGCATGTACAAGAGAGTGTGGAGTGACTTGATCAATACCAGTAACAGTAGAAAGGGGATCATCTCTGTATGCAGAGGTCATCAGTACAGCATCAATAAACTGAACTGAGGTGAGAAAGGAAAACATTCACTGTCTAAACCATTGGATAGCAAAAAAAGAAGTGTCATCACCAATGACTGAACAGCAAATGAACTCAAACTTCAGAGCAAATAATGCAGAGCATTATTAAAGGTGCCTTATTACCCACCTTTTAGTTATTCAGCATTCCACTTCCTGTATTTATTAGCATTTATGTTTTTGGCACCACTTTTGCACAGATAATTTTCATTTCATCTTACTCCCCTTGTTCTTTTTACTTCATATTCTTTTTCTACATTGTGACCACATCTGCTTAAGAGTTTCAGTGTCATCCTATGTTTATTTTACTAAAAAAAAAAATTAAAAATGGAGAGGAAGCCAAAACAAGACCTTAATGTCATACCCAACCTGAGTGGATTTGGTGTTACAAAATTAATTTACATAAAAAATGAGTGGACCTAAACAGCATGTTAGCACAAAAGAATCAGAGTTGAAATGCCACCGCTTCACTGCCCAGTTAGGCTCAGAGGACACCGTCACTACAGCAACAGCCTCCCTGGGTGTCACAGGGGACACCCACCATCTCCCCTCTCCGTTCCTGCCCGCTGGCATGTGTGCACTGGCTGGAGCAGGCAGCCAGCCTGGGAGCATTTATCGTTGTCACTACAGGCTGGTCTTTCCACAGGCTAAATTTTAATGACTCTTCACACAAGCCAAGCTGTGTGGAAGCATCCAAAACATCTCTCTCTCAAAAAGAAAGTGTGTCTGTGTGTATGCAAAGGTCAGCAAAAGTCTGCATCCAGAGACCATCAGCAAAACCCCAGCAGACCTCTAGCACAAGCTGAAACTCTATCTTACCACCTACATACTAGAGGAAAGAGGATTATTGCAGATTTCGCATTTGCATTCAGAGTGCAAAGCTCTCTCACCCAAGCTGCTGCAAACCTCCTTGAATAATCCAGTTTCACTTGAAGTATGTACATGTGTAAATGCTCATTAGGACACAGTTTCTTCCCGTCTGCAAAAAGTCTGGGCAAGATCTCACCCCTACAAATCTTGGGACAAAGCACAGTAGATACCGCTAGCAAACAGGACAGCCAAATCTCACTGTGGTTAGCCTGAACAAATGTCACTGTGATAGAGATGCTGATGAACCAGGACCATAGCAGGTGAGACAGTATTCAAGACAAAGAACACCATTAAAAGGTGGCCGTTAGAAATCTGTTAAACAGAGCAACTCTCTTCAGAGAAAAACTTAATTCATCTCTTCAGAGAAAAACTCACGCTTCAGCTTCTACAAGACAAGAGCGTGTCTGAATTGAAGAACTCAAAATCCAGTGCTTCAGAGTTTGAGCGACTCACTTGCATGGGAACTGTCTGAAACAATCTCCCCCACTTTAAAACTTGTCAGATGAACTTTAAGCTATTTTCATCCTCTTTGGAAGTAGCAGATACAGGCTACAGATACAGGAAGTAACAGATACAGATGCTAGTGTATGAAGGACAGACACTGAAATCTTGAATAGCTCATCTTTATATGCACAGAAGTCTTCCTTCTAATAGGATCAGTATAACCAATGATTCTTCCTTAGGAATCAAGGAAAAAATTTTCTCTGGGTCAGGTTGATAAGGATGTGGAGGGCACCTGTTTCCTTCTTCAGTAGTGAGAACAAACATTTGCTGGGATCATTTTGAGTGATTTTGCTCAGGTGTTTGCTTCTTTAAGGCCTCCATTACTGACCACTTATCAGTCTTAGTTGTCTGCATCTATAAGCAGTTGAATCACCTGTAGACCTGTACTGTTTCAACATCAATAAGTCTAAATTATTTGTTAGAACACAGTAGAGGGCTATGGGTTAACTGTGCTATTGTGTATCGAAAGACAGGAGAGCTGGCCTAAGGCTCAGGTTCAGACAGATCTCCACATAGCTCTGTGTTTCTAGAGCAGACTGAGTGCCTTCAGACAGCCTGAATTCCCAAAGCTCACGGACCTGAGCTAGCTCAGTGCAGAGCTGGCTTGCTTACTTCAAGCCTGTGTTCTTCTGGCTTCTGAGCTAATAGACTTCTACATATCTACAAGAAAAATGAACAAAGAAGATAAAACCACAAATAGATTCACAAATACAACTTTACATCTGATAAACCATGGCCTATGCTGTTTTCAGATTGCTTCTATCAAAGATAAAGCATATAGAACAAAATCAGTAACAGTGGAGGATCCAGACTTAAGCTGTTAACTAACGCTGTCCCACTCAGAAACCAATAAGCTAGCAGAGTCTATGCAAGTGACCTTTGCAGCAAACACACAGCATATAGTCTTTAGCATACTCAGAACTTGTCTAAACTGAGAACAGGTGAATATGATTTATTACATGAAATTAGCAAGAGGCATGTGGGAGATATGATTCTTTCTCCAGCCTACGTAGGACAAATATCAGTACCATTCACTGGGTATGCAGTAACAGATACACCTTGAGAATGGAAAGAATATGCTGTGTAATAACAAAAGTTGCAATCTCTGGGAACAATTAAGAATTACTCCTGGGTTTGCAGATAACGTCCTTCAGCTCCATCTCTAGTGGTAAACCAAACATGACTGGAATGCAGTTTTTGAGCTCTGTGGTCATCACCGCTCTACAGCTTTTGTCTTGCTCACTAGCACTCTTTTGATCTGGGTCAACCAACTTTTCCACAGAGCCTTGAAAGAACTTAGGGGACAGAACGGGTCAGGAATTATTTGGAGAAAGTTGATACTTGGCCAACCTGCTGAAGGAAGGAAGGAAGGAGGGGTAGGAGTTTAGGCAGGTAAACACAAGGTGTGTCACCCAGCTCCAGGGCTCCCCTCCTATGAGCAGTGTAGCTGCAGCTGTGTCAAAGTTTAAGGCTGGGCCAACCACTCAGCTTTGACAGATGCTCTCCCCACCAGCCTCCCAGAGAATAACAGGGGAACAAGGATGAGAATCTCTGAGGCTGAAGCAGTCTAATGAAAAAAAGACTGATACTAACAGCAACAGCAAGAATCTCACGCCACATACACACAAGAATGCAAATACGCTCAAAGATACAAGAGAATATGTTAAAACTGGACCCACACCTTTCAGATGACACGGTCTCAAGCAGAAATAAAGTCCCAGGCTCGACCCAGCGGCAGAGCCCAAGCACAGAGGCACAGCAGCCATCCCAAGGAAACTGAAAAGGAGCTCTGCCTCCGCCACCCAGCGTGGGGGCACAGAGACAAGACCACCTCTTCTGTCAAAGGCTGCTCCTCTGCCAAGCAGAAGCAAAAGGCTGGAACACCAGCAGCACAGGGAGAGATGACAAAGAGCTGCTGCTGACAAGGAAGAGCTGACAAGAACCCTCTCAGCACAGCAGCACTAACAGCCCCAGGGCTCTTCGGAGGGGCCCTTTTATACCGAGAGCGCATGGGAAGGAGCACTGTGATTGGCCCATTTGGGTCACCTGACCCATCCTCTCCTCCCCCACTGTGACCATCCCCGTGCCAGGAGCCCCAGTGGACTTTGACCCTGGGCTCCCAAACCAGGACAAGCAACCAAGGAAAACAAATACATGTGGCAGAAGATTGTGTTACCTCCTTTGGTTCTGGCCTCCATTTGCTATTTTGGAGATTGTTAACTAATTCTATCACAGGCTTCCCGAGCCTCTACAGCACTGGCACTTGGGGACTGCAGTCAATAATTAAACGCTGGGCAGCTCATTGGGCAGCACTTCACTGAAACACACTGAGGACCAAGGCATGGCAGAAGTGGGCTGAGGGAAACCAGGGCTATCCAAGGACTCGCGTGAGCGAGCACTGGCAGGAAGGCACAGGAGGGCAGATTTTGGAAGGTGACTGGAATAGGAATGACATCTCCTGCCTGTCCAGCAGCTTAGCATCAGGAGATGGCAGGGGCTCAGAGGACAAATCAAAAGATCACACCCTATTGCAGGTGTCTCCAAACAGGTGGGGGCTTGAAGCCTACTGCCGGCTTTGGGAAGGCAGTAGTTTGGGAAGGGTGGCATCTCAGGTGGGTTCTGCCTCGACAAAGGCTTCTCTAATGCAACCAAAGGTGTCTGTGCTCCTGATCCCTCTTATTTTGTACTGCACTACAAGTGACAGAATGGGGAAATGTATCCACATCTCGATAGTAAAAAGCATTTTTCTTCTGCTGAATTCTTAAAAATAACATGTGGGGATGATAACTCTACGAGTACATAAAATGACAAAGTATCATTTCTAGACTGAGTATCTCACCCTGAATTTTATGCTTCAGCTGCAATAAGAAAAGAAGTAATTCACAATAAATTTGACAAACATTACCAAGCTGTAAGGGTACTGTGTAACTGTAACGGCTGAGCAATCTCTGTGAAAATGGAAAGAAAACAGCAAAAAGAAAACTAACTCAACTGAAAGAATTAATCTTTCTTTAGAAAAATTACCTGGAAGGACACTGCTACAAAATTCTGAATGCATAGATTTAGCCTTTGGCTGTTAAGTTATTTACATTAACGTCATCCTTAAAAGGATGTAGAATACAACTCCCTTGCAAAAGGTATTCTGTACAGTGATAGTTGCGGCTCTGGCAGTGTTACGTGAGAGAGGAAGTACAGCCAGTACAGCACACTGCTCTCTGTTCCAGGTCAGAAGTAATGGAATTTTGAATCACCTGTTTTACATTTTTGGAGGTGTAGCAGCCCTAGGATTTAGCATTGTAACACAGACATTTTATAATTTAATTAATACACTAAAGGACTGTGGACTCATCCAGCAAATATATTTCTACTTTAGAAAACTAAAACTGTTAAAAAATGTGATTTTTAGGGTAAGAAATGTAAGCTGAAGTAGTCTAAGTGTGATAAATATATAGGTGAAATACATTGCTGATAAATGGAATGGATACAAAAGGCAATCTGACTATTTCAGTAAAGCTTAAGAATCAGGGCTAACTGGAGATTTTTCTGTGACTTTTTTAAAAAAGAAGGCATTTATTATTTATCTTCCACGCTTGGATGATGGTCACCAGAACTATTTTCTATCCATTTCTCAGATGCTGATTTTGGGCTGCAGATAAATGCCACTTTTGAAAACCCACATGGCCACCTGCACACATGATTTCATTTAATCATAGAACCATAGAATGTCTTGGGTGGGAAGGGACCTTAAAGATTGTCTAGTTTCAGCCCCCCTGCCATGGGCAAGGACACCTCCCACTAGACCAGTTCGCTCAAAGCCCCATCCAGCCTGGCCTTGAACACTTCTAGGGCTTCCACAACTTCTCTGGGCAACCTGTTCCTGTGTCTCACCACCCTCACAATAAAGAACTTCTTCCTTACATCTAATCTAAATCTACCTTGACTATGAACCAACTTTCTTGGGCCCCTTCTTCCTCCAGGACTTTATGCCATGGTACTTGGTACTCTATCAAGTAGGTCCCTGAAGAGGCCAAAGTCTGCTCTTCGGAAGTACAAGGTAGTCAACTTGCTGTGCACCCTCCTTGCAGCCCTAAGGATCCTGAACTTTCACCATTGCAATTCTCAGCCTTTGCTGAATTTTCTATCATATTAAGTATTTCAGGTCTTCTCTACATCCTTTGGGACTTTCTGGAAGATACTCACATTCTTCATATTAATGCCTGAATACTATGAAATGCTATTATGCATTCTCGTACATATCTATACTCTTGCATGCAAATGGGCCTTCATAATCTCATCCAAACTGTACAGATTGTCTTCAAGAAGGAGTGAAACCCAAACTACACCTGCAGAGTAAAAATCAGTTAAAAAAACAATAGCTGTATTTCAGTACCTGTCTAGATTTAAGTATAAAGTCAAGAGTAAAGAAACAATAATAAAAAATATGCAATAATAAAAAGTATGCCTACTGTACTGTGCTATGCAGGACATAGCATCCCTCTCTCAAACTGGTTTGCAGTGGCTACACAACGTGGTTACCCAGACTGCTCCCAGGGTGGGGAGAGCAAAGGGAAAAAAGGGTCAGGGATGGGACAGCAATAGCTCCTGCTAGAAGAAATACAGTTTCCCTCCCTCAACAGCAGTCACTGCCTTCCATCCCTTCAATAACACGGACTCATTTTGTGCAGGAGAAAGCAAGAGGTGTTTAAGCTTCATTACCTTCAGGAACAACTGTTCACCATCTCTTTCAAAAAAAGGTATTCAAAAAGAAGGATAAAATCAACCCACAGCAGCAGCTTTTAGCCATTCAGACTACTAAAATTTCCTGTGTGCTTTAAGCTTTCACTGTGTAACTATACAGCCTCAGGGGTTATACAATAATGAATGTACTTAAAGACATGGTCCTTTTTTCCAGCCTTTTTTTAAATAAACGTGATTTTTCTTGTACTGCGTGATAACAGCATAAACCAACATCTATTTCTGATCCCTAGAGCTGTACATTTTCTTCCCTTATTAGCCCGTGAATACTGATGCTTTTTATTTTTACTTTGCTGTTACGCCACTCTGTTACATAAAACACTTTTGTAAATATTGTCACCTATTGGAGATGTTAATTTAAGAGATGAGTTTAAATCAGTGGTGTAAATCAAAGGTATATTCTTCTATGCTGCATGTTGATTAAAACATCTAAATGTATATTATAGAAGCTATACCAAAGTTGCCTGTCTTTGAAAATTTGGTCCACCATCTGATACTGTCAATTATGTACTTTTCTAGGAGCTGATGAGAAGGATAATGACCACTATCAGCTCTGATAAAACTAACTAGAACTATGGAAATATTTGTAATTTAGATACGTCGTGTTCTTTTAGAGACTTCCCTTAAGTATGAATTGCAAAATGTGTGTTAAGCACCATCTCATGAATCTTGATAAACATAACCATGTAATTAGTGTTAGGTTAAGTGATCAAAAGCTGCATTCACACACAGACACAGACACACACACACGCAGAGGAGCACGGAGACAATGGTGGGGGAAGCCTGAATAAGACCTGGCAACTCCCAGGCCTATCAAAGGAGCCTGCAGCCCTGCAGAAGCCCAGAGGGAAACAGTGTAGGCAGGAACCCAAATTAAGGACCCAGAGGGTGAGACATGCTGTCCAGGCCCCTCCAATGTCTGTCCCAGTGCCGAGGTTTAACACCCATCCCTGTGGGTCATCAGGAAGAGCTCTCCCAATCACCTCTTGGAGTAAGGAAAGTCTCTGCCCAGGGGCAGGGGACACACCATGGATGTGAGGCAATGCAAGACTTATTATGGGATTTTTAGGGCAGGAATCGAAAGTGGGGAAGGGAAGAGATCATGCTGGTTTGGGGAGAGACAAGAAAACAGAGGGGAAAATAGAGGGGTAAGGGGACAAAAGAAGTTAGCCGTATGTGAAGAAGTTACTTGATGGTGCACTGGCCTGGATGTGCCCTGCATCTGACCAGCACAGTCTGTCCTGTCTTCTCATTAAACTCCATTTCTAACTCTTTTTCTTGGTGAGGGACTCCAGTCCCTGTGAGCATGTACGTATGGGGGTCTCTGTGCACTAACTGGGGTACAGCCATGGTTCACAGGGGCCCCTGTGCTGGCAATTGGAGCAAGTGCAGGTGTGCAAGTGAGTGTGTGAGCACTCACAACGATGAAGCTGGACCAGCTGGTGGGGAGGCGATATGACCTGGGAGACTGCTGGAGAGATGTCCATGCATGTGTGCACAGCTGTGAGCAAGGGGAGCTGTACCAGCAGCTGGAGCAGGGCTTGTACATCCACATGCCAGCAACTGGGAAGACTGGGCTCCAGGGGCAGTTACTGGGCACACTGAGTGACTGAGCCCAGCTTCTGGAGGGACACACATGGTACGTATGCATTGATATATGATATGTACCATACCCACTGACAGATCGACATCCTTGTCAGCCAGAGAGGGGACCAGGATGAGGCCATTGGTTCTGTTTCTGTTTTTGCTTCTGTGAGTGTTGCATGTGTCGGTCTGCGTGGCCAGCTGTATATATACATATATATGCATATGTGTTGTGTACCTGGATACAAATGCAGTGCACCTTTGCCAAATACAGATCAGCTTGGATCACATTAACTGGTTTCCCTGAACAAGATGCATGCATTTTCCAGACAGAAAACACACACAAGGCAGATCTTATAGCTTAAACTTCACCAGAAAAATCCACGCAGTAGAACACCAGAGGTTACTCTAGAAAAGATAAGGAAGAGTATAGCTGCCATCTGTGGAATAAGATACACAACACAAGCCAGAAGGCTTATGTGGCTGGTGGGAGTCTGAGATAGTCTCAAAGAATCAGTGAGGCAAAGGCAGCCGCACCAGAGGGGTGGTTGTTCCTTGGGGGGTACCTGCTGAAAGTGCTCTGAGGGTTGAAACGCTTAATGATCCAACCACGAAGACCCCACTAGCAGGCTCGTGAGCAGTTAAAAAGAGGAAGGCCTGCACACTTACCATCAAAATTATCTACCCAGTCAGGGCACATACACCAGCATACCACATACAAAAAACCAGCAGCTTCATCTTTAGCTGTCCATAGAACATAGGATAAAATTTGCATTGCAATAGGAGACCTCAGCTTAGCTGATGGTAAATGCACAAGACCCTGTGGTTGTAGCCTTGGAATTTCTCAATTCAAATGGTCTTGAAAATAACAAAAATTTCATTTAGCATTTGCTTTTGTCCACCAGGACAGAATGTTTACCTTTGGATTTACCCAGGCTACCAGAAAGGAACTGATCACAAAAGCAATGACCAAACACCACTTACATAGAAGTTGTTACAAATCATTTCTTTTTGCTATATGCATTCTGGAACAGAGCCCAAAAAAAAAAGTACATATGCATGCTGCCCAGTTACACTTTTGTCCCTCTAAAAGGGACCCCTTTTACAGTGCTGCTAGGAGCTGCCAAAAAAAAATACAAAAAGGTAAGAACAGTAGTTTAAAGCAAAAAAAAACAAACAATGAATGACAGTTTGTAATTATTTAGCCAAGGTTTCAGAAAACATTTAGCTACAGCTAATGACAAAGATTACAAGAGCAACAAAATTGCTTGTTGAGACTGTAAAACAACAATGCATTTAAAAATGATTAAAATTTAAAAATCACACTCATCATATATAACACAGGGAAAAAGAAAAATGGAAGCTTGTAAGATGTTTAATGATTTTGGTTAGCTCTTTTTTAACGAATTAAGAACAAAATGACCTCTAAGGACATTATCAACCCATTATGAGATCAGAACAGTTGAGCACTTGATAGTAGAGAAGGAAAAACAAGTATTTGATTAGAATCTGTTCTGGTTGGGGGAGAAACAAGTTATGTGTTTATAGCAAGGGATGGTAGCAAAATACTTTCCATTCCAGCAATAACTGAAAGGGATGTTCAGTTGCAGAAGTCTCCTGAGCGAAATGCCTTAACGCCGTAACTAGAGCCATGTTCTCTGGCTGCAGTCCTGACCACCAGGCTCCCAGGAGCCAAGGGAACAGCCTCTGCCTGGCAGTAGGATGCTCACCTGGGAAGAGGTGGCAGATTCCCAGATTCCAGACTATGCGCCTTGTAAGGGTTAGGATTAAAATTTTTGACAGAAAAAGAAAGACAAAATCCACCACTCCATCCACACACAGTAAGTTTTTCATAAGCTGAGGCTGGAACACAGGACTCTTTTTCCTCCTTCCCGTCACGGATGCCAAGCTGTGCATTAAACTCCCCACAGAACTGCAAAGGGAGACTCACTGGGTATTTTACTGTAGAGTCTGTGTCTCCACGCTGAGCACTGCAGCACACTAACTCCTTTGTAGACCTAGCCCCCTGTTACCATTTGGCACTGCTGCAGTTGCTCCTGGCGTGGTCCTCCAAGGCTAATATCCACGTTGCAAGAAAGATGTTGACGAAGCACAAGTAAGGGCTCAAAGTAGAACTGTGATGAAAGGCTTAGCTGGTGCAAAAGCAAGCAACTCATTCATTTTACTGACAAAAAGGTTATGAGACAAATTCATAATAGCCTAGAAGAATTCTCACGGGAGAAACAGAAATTGGATACTATTGAGTCTGCCTGGCTACTGGACCAAAAAAACGAGATCCAGAAGCTGGATGACAAGGCTAGACAAATTCCTGCTACAGAAGAGGAACACAATTTTAACACTGACAGTCAACAAGCATGAAAAAAATATGAAGGCTTGTGGAAGATCATGTCCATCATTGCCAATTTTTAAACCTAGCTGGATTCCCTCCCCTCAAAAGACATGCACAGGACAAACAGAAACTAGTTCATGTAACCAGAGGAGCGTGTGCTGAAAGATTCGTTATTCCAGCAGGAGGCTTTTATCTCAGTATCTCTGACTGCCACCAACACTGGATAATCAAGAGCATGCTAAGCCCTCCAGCTTTACTGAAGCCAGTTTGGGATATAAAACTTCACAGAGCACAATGAAAGAAATGACAAAACCAGTAAGATAGGCTATGCCAAATCTCAAAACAAGCAAATGCTTCTGAGCATTGATTTTTCTCTACTGATAGACTGAAGGTATGATTAACTTTCAAGTGCTATGGGATGTCAACCAGAAGGTGTTTCTCTAAGCTTTTGAATTTCACTCTACTGATAGATCCTCACTTCTGGGCTTTAGTGACTTAAGTCTGCAAAGCTGATTCAGTCCAGGCCTTGATAGTATAAATATATATACACACATGTATTTCCCACCACCTCCAACAAAAAAAACCCACATTCAACAGAATGGTCCTTTAAACAATTATGCCCCAGTTCTTTTTTTTGTCATTGTTGTTAATTACTCACACTTACTGTACACCAACTTGAGGTATATCACTGACAAATGTAATTTCTCTTTTTATTCTAATCAATATCTCTAATCTAATCCTTTATTTGTGGTGTCAATTTTCAAAAGCAAACACAAAACAAACAGTTTTTGCTTACACTCCAAAGTATAAACAACAGTAATTCAAAAGTGCACAGAGGACAAACAAACTCCAGTAGTGGCATCTAGTCCCTTCCACACATTCATAAGAACACAGCGCACTCAGTACTTCCAGTAACTGCTGAACTGTCCAGAACATTTAACACAACTTACAAAGAGAGAACAGGAAATTAATAACATCCTGGAATTTCAACACTCTTAACAAATTTACAAACTGCTCAAAGACTTGTTCTCTTTCTGAATGAAACAGGAAGTTACAGAAGACATGAAAGACACTAATTGTACATCACAGCCCATGATTTATTTCTTGGAATTCTGGAGGCATGATGTGTCTGAAAATATAACATCTTCTGAAAGTACTAGTTTAGGTATATCAAATCTTAATTGTTTAGAAAGATAGGCAGGAAAAATAAATAAATTCTGCAAATGGCATCTTTAACCCAAAACACTTCTAGGGAAGGAATGCAAAACATTAATACTGTTTTAGAAGCATATCTGTGCACAGATAAAAAGCCATAGGATGACAGAAAACCAAAAATAACATTTTCCCTGATTTATTCCACTATGATTATCAATGACTGTATTGCTGAATTATTAAAATACTGCATTGACTGCAGATGACCATAGTCCATACAGCACAACTTGGCAACCTCTGCAAAAAACAAAAACTAACACAAATCAGCAAGAGAAAAGCAAAACCACTTGTCTCACCACTTAAAGTTTCTAATGAGAATTACATCTTAGGACACACTTTGTTTATGGAACTTCTATTCTGTATAACACAGATCTGCAGCCATATCTGGAAATAAAATTTATTTTCCTGAACAACAACTTAAAAGGCATGACTTTTGTAAAATCGCTGCAATTTTGAAATTATTCTTTGAGGTATAGTGTTTTTCAAAAGAAGGCTCAAGTAACTCAAAAGATAAATGCTATTCACAATAAATAGCATGATACCTATCTTTCTTGTTCTACTAGTATGTTTATAAAAATGTGCTTACTTTTAAGCTCCAGTGTCATTTTGATGCAAAAGTTAAAATAATTCTGTTTCCCTAAAATGACATAACAATACTAAAATACTCCATGTATTTGCTTTTCAAAATGCAGTTTGAATTTTTCCTTAGAATTACAGGTTTCTACCCATGATAGCTGGGATCATCACAATATTACAACAAAACATGTAGTATTTCACCATTCAAAATATCTTCTGCAAAACAAGGAAAATCAACTCCTAATATTTGCATTTTTAAAAATTATTAATCTGAGGTTTGTAATGTAGTAAAGTATCAAGAGTTGAACTGCAAGCCAAGACTCAACTGCAAACATAGCTGGGTTCCCTAAATGTCATGGAGTCTGGAGCCAGCTAGTCCCCTTCAATCAGGGGGCCCCACCAGGAGGAGGCTGTAAAATTCCTATACATGGCTGAGAATTACACAGAATCACAGAATGGCCTAGGCTGGAAGGGACCTTAGAGATTATTTAATTCAACCTCCCTGTCATGGCCAGGGACGCCTCTCAACTAGATCAGGCAACACATGGGGACCGAACGGGGATCAAACCCATGACCTTGGTGTTATCAGCACCATGCTCCAACTGACTGAGCAAACTGGCAAGATGACAAGCCCTACAAGGAGACTTGGAGAGGGCAATGTCTTCACAACAGATCTTCAACCCAGCAGACCTCAGGCTGTTCAAAGGAACAGCGCTTTTTTGAGTCAAAGATAACACTGATACCTGGAAAAATTCTTTGGTCTCAGAAGTCAGGCTTTAATGAGGTGAGGAGAGGAGCAATGTGGTTTACACACCAGAGCAGTAATACATCTATCACAAAACGGCTGCGTCACATAATTTTTCAAGCATTGTTAGTTTTTACATCAGTAAACACTACGTGGCTACCTGTGAATTAAATCTGTAACAATTCAGAAGTGAAGAAAGGAATAACTTTATACTCCCAAGTACCCACTGAGACACTCCTGGCTCATTTACCAGGCTATGCAGTGCACAATTAATCATTAATTCCACAAAGCACCTACCTGCCAAACCAAGTGTTCCTTTACAACAGTGGTACCTGATAGACAGACGCTGAGCACAATCGTGTGAGATGCAGAGGTCAAGACGCTGGCAACTATAGCGTCCCTCATGTTGAAGGGCAGCATGGTATACACCACAAAAATAATGAACAAGAAAAATGATACCTGTGCAAGACAGCAAGACAAAAAAAAAAAAAGAAGCATGTCAAATTCACCTTGGAATAACATTTAAACAGTAGCATTTAATTTTGAACTCTCTTCAGCATAAAATTACACAACTTTTTTTTACAGGAAAGTTTCTGCTAAGCACTGCAGAAAATCAATTTAGGAAGGATTCATTTTAAAGTGTTGGAAAATTCACACTGTATTTGAAGTGCAGTTTCACAATATTACAGTATGGTTCAAGAACTACACAACACTGCAAACTTTCCAAATTTAACTTCAAATTCATATTTTGAAATTATATTTGTATTAACACACTGTTTACAGTTACAAGTATAGTTCTCCTGAGACTGATGGTTTCTGACTGTGAGCTGCATTATAAAACAATTTGCTAAACCTCTCCACAGGGCCTAAATTTCAATGCAGAGATATTTTGGTCATCCTGATGCTCTAAAAACTCACAATTTAATATAAAATAACATTATGCAAAAAAAGCACAAGTTCAGCCAAGCATTTTTATTTAATATTTCATGTGTATCTACATGATGTATACCAAATTCATTAAAACACTACATTTCAATCTAATGCATTTATTTTGACATGAAAAACAACTTCAGACAATCACAGCCCAGGAGGAGAATTTGCTGTTAGTTAGCTTCTTTTGAAGCGTACCAGCATCCACAGTAACTTCATAGAACAAGCTCTCCAAATGCAAAACCCAACCCGCAACAGCAAAAGCAATTCCCTCGCTATACATACAAAAGATTCTCTATTTGATGGTATGCATACGTTCCAAACTCCATCATATATTTGAGGAAACACAACTAGATGTGGGACACAGATTTTGCACACTCTGCAACTCTGAAAATGTGCCAGATTGCATGTAATTATATCCCCATGTAAGCCTTTCCATCTGTTTTAGGTGACTTACAGGCCTATTCGCCCTCTAATAGTTGTATACCCACAGTATTTAACTCAGAAAGCTCCCGAGCAGGTATGATCGATAATAATTTGCTGTTTACTTCTCTTGTTGCCAGTTTGTTTTCTTCACATCTGATCACTCCATAGTCCAAACTGAACCCTAATCCGTTACTGGGAGTGGTGGCCTTCTTGTCCAGAATGGAGACAGAACTGGATGGAGAAGGAACTCCACTTCTGTCCTCCTCTCAACTTTCTCCAATTCCCCCATTTAAGATTAATCCAACTTCTTTCCTGATCACCCACACACCCTTTTTGATGCTGTCCAACCATCCCATGTGCTCAAGTGACAGAGTTCAATGGCATGAAATGATATAGAATCACAAAGGACATGAGGAATAACAAGGAAAAAAGTGACAAAAGTGAAAAAGGAAAACTCTGCTCCTTTACTTTTCCAGTATACCAGCCAATAGTGTACGGAAACAGAAGCATTTGATATCTGTTTAGTTTCAGTCCTCCCTAACAGTTTTGACTGTGATCAGATGCTAATAAATCCAACATCAAAGAAAAAGGTGTACAAACTTGGTCTAGGTAAGAGAAGGATTGTGTAAATATGATGTTTTCAAACTATCCTGGCCAGGTAAAAATCATCTGTGATGCTGAAAGAAGTAACACAGGAAAGCTGTAGAAGGTTCTGGGAGGCTAATAAAGGGAAACACAGCATATGTCTTTGAAGGACTGGGAAAAAGGAAAAGGAATTAAGATCTGGTCAACTTGGCTTCAGTTCCTGGAGCAATAGCAGACCAAATAACAAAATAATTGATAAACAAGAGTTCTGAAAGTTAAGAGGAACATAACAGTCGACATGCTTTTGCTGAGAACAAATCATGTTAAAGCAATCTCATCTTCTTCTGTCACGATAACAGGTATCAGGGCAAGGAGAAAATCCAGCAAAAAGGGATGTGAAAGGTCCTCTTATACAGACATAAGACAATGGATGCCAGAGGCAAAATACCTCACCAGTATGTAAGAACAGCTGCCTAAGACATGCTTCCAGTAAAAAAATGGTTCAAAGGAAAATCCTGGACCCCAGTCCTGGAAGAAGGACTTCAAATGCCTCCAATCCCAGTATCTTTTAATGAAAACAAGGTGGCGGTGTTTCTGAGTTCAGCTTTCTAATCGAAAAGGAGGAAGATGGCATTTACATTTGTGAGAATTTTATAATTAGAAAATAAAAAATTATCCTTCTCCAATTGTCTTGACTGCAAAAAATAGAACTTGCATATCTTCTGTGCTTGAATACGGTTTGACTTTATAGCCAGACTAAATGAGCCATCTCACTTGTGAGGTACGTGCTAGGTACTTACCAAAACTCATTAGTGGACGTAATATGACGCTGTTGCTTTTCAACTTTGACATAAAACAGACTACTAAGCACGTAAAAAAGATTTTGGTATATTGCAATGCTTCTACTGGTATCTGCTGTATCAACTCCAAATTTGTTACACTGCTGTAACCAAGTATTCTTTCTTTAAGTTAACCCACTACTCTCCTTGGTCAAAATAAATGGATAATTTCAGCCTTCCATAGCTACAAACAGATAGAATTTTTAGAAGTTTCAATCTCTCATGACACTGCATATTCACAGATCAAATTCTCTGTTACTCAACATCAAACAGGCTGAGTTGGACTGGAACTTGATAACAAATTGACCTGTCGATTCTTATGTTTGCACCTTGAAATTTGGGTCTGAGAATGCAGTTGCATACCACAAGAGGTATCAGTCATGCTAAAATAGAAACTCTCGTCCAAAATGCATGTAGAAGTGACTCCTGTGGGAAGTTCCTGGTTCCTGGCCACACTTCTTTCCTCTTATTTGCAGTAACGGTGTAATGACCCAAGGAATTGAGAGCTCCGTTTATCACAGAGGTTCCTTTCTTATTTCACCATGGCTCAGGAATAATCTGCCAAAGTACCCTGAAACAAGATGCTTCTACCCTTCATCTTGACAACAGACATATATCATATGTAAGGCTTGGGACTTTTCAACATATTTCAAAATGTTCTATATAAGTTTGATACTGTAGAAGTTAATCAAAGGCTTCTGAGTATGCAAACACTTAAAACTTCTCTGAATAGGATGGTTCTTGGGGTAGGAAGAGGAGACATGCTTTCTAGACAGAGTATGTAGAACAGACAGCAGCCATCAACCGTTTTAAGGATCTTTTTGTAAGAATTAGCAAAATATTGCTGATATAAACATTAACAAGCAGTGATTCCAAGCTCTGAAGGACCCCATAATCCCACTGCAAGAGTTGCTAATGCACATCACTGCATGTCTGCACTTGGTGTGTGTACCCATCAGTAAACAGAGTATTATTTTACAGTGTGCTATTTTTGACACTATTAAAAGCAGCCTGTTCCAACAAAGTGTGCCATAACTACAAAGCCTGTCACTGTTTTGAGACTGTTGGAAGTAATCTTTGATGTGAGTCATCATTAAGACTGCCTGGCTGAAACACACTTATCCTGATCTGAACTTAGATTGCTTTAGGAATTTGATTCTCAGAGATTTTTTTTCTAAGCTTACATTATCCATATCTTGGAGATAGAGAGTATTTGGCCATTGATAGTATGCATCGTAGCATATAGCATTCGCTTTTGGTTAACACTGGTGTAACATCTTACAGAGAAAAATGTGGCTTTCCCGCTTTCATTAGGGTCTGTCCAAGACTCTTGCGCCTCATTCTTGACTGTCAGAGGTACGTGTCAGACTCTAAGTGTCTATCTCTAAGATTTCTCTTGCACTTCAGTAGTGCCACATTTTCACCTACGATGTAAGTATTCTTTGCCACAGTGATTTAAAAGATGATGAGCTGCCATAGTGTGGCCATCTAGATGGCAATGTAGCAAACTATTTTTTTCTGCAGATTTTGTGCAGCTGCTTTTAGAGGGGCAGCAAAAGTTCTCATACGGATTGCTGCAGTGATGCCAATAGGGAGACTTGGACATGAAATGGTATAATGCAGCATGGTGTGGGATGTCACTGATGATCACAAACACCCATTCTTGTCCCAGTACACAACATAAAACTGTAGGTAAGCATCCTTATGCATCTTGCAAAACAGAAAGATTTTGGCTGTACAGGATAGAGAAGTAGTTCCTTCTTTAAATCAAGCCCATTTCGAGTATTTTTAATGATGGCATTTTTGTTCCAACATCCCCAGATGTATGTTGGCCACTTCGGCCTCTGAGCTATACCAATTACTGTGATCTAGGAGAACTGGTATGAAGTTGATAGTACTTGGTGGTTCACAAAGGTTGCTGTTGATAAGGTCACCGGTTTGGACTGCGACACCACAAACTGCAGTGGACTCAACTTGGTTTTGCAGCCCATGGACCCAACCTGTTCTCAGAAACTTCATCTCACTGATGTCGCCAGTTTCTGCTTTGAGTGGCATCACCTCAACTCTGAAGGGTATCTGGAGCAGTAAGTTTAACATATTTTACTCATTAAAATTAACTTTCTTAGCATATAGGGTAACACAGGGGATGTTGCCTTTGACACTAAGAACAACTGTACAAAGCAATACTAATCGTTCATTTAATGCAAATTATGCTCTAACAATGACTCACAATTTCCCAACTAGACAGCCTTTTACAGACTGTGTTAAATGGTTAATCATAACTGGCTTGGCATATGTAAAATCCATTCAACTTAATGTTACTCTGACCAGAATTTCCCCTTGAGGAGTATGACATCTTGGCACTGAAGCAGGTATGCAAATGTAAACGTGCTGAATTAGGGGAAAGAACTGCTTTGGACACAGACAGCAGTAATGAGGTTACAGCTAACGAAATACCTGTAGTTCTCTGGGACAACTTCTTAAACACAAGTGTAATGACAGCAAAGCACTTAAGAAAATAGTGCTAGCTTTCCACTGTGTAACCATAAATGACTTTATTCCCATAATTAAGCTGTTAGGACAACAAATATTCACATCAAGTTGGCCAGCCCACTACAGGATCACTTTCAGAGGTTTTTCAAGATCAGTTTCATGCTGACTGTGTGAAGTGAGTAAAAAAAGAATTTTCCCTTGGAAAGACACTTGGATTACAGCTACTGATTTCAAATGTTGTCTGTACACATAATCGCACAAAAGAAGACACTCTAGTTTTTCTGAATAAATAACTAGGCTTCACAACATAATTGGCAGGGTCTACTAATCTTATAAAATAGTTACAAATTCTATATTCATGATTTAATAAAATGTATGTATTCAGATGTCAGAAGGGTATTTATACGAGCTATAAACTCTATGTTAAAACTTTGTGTAGGCAGAGTAAACGTTGCAAATATGTAATGGTCTCTGTCATTCACCTTGAGAATTACAGACGTCATATTAGATTCAGACTTCTAAAAGCTGTGCAATGCGCAAAGAACAAAATAAGCTACGCACATAAAACAAAAAAATCCCTGAGTACTACAATCAACTTCTGTTCTGAGTCATCTATAAAAAGGCTTAAATTATCAAAGCACTGGATAAGGTGAAGGTGGAACTGTTGTTCACCAAGCCTTGAGACACTAGAACAAAAAGGCACTCAATGAAACTATTAGAAGATTGATTTAAAAGAGATGAAAGTACATCTTTACCTAGCAGAAGGTGACCTTCTCGAACTTGCTGCCACAGGAGGTCATAATGTACCAGAAGGTTCAAAAAGATATTGAACAAATTCATGGATGTAAACCAGAAACCAAAATACAGGGCAGGGAGGTACCCTCTGGTATCAGTAACACGACTGTGGAGGCTGGCAAGGTATGAAAGGAACAGACTGCAAAAAGTGGTTAAGTTTGTGTGCTGCCTTTTAATAGCAGCTAGTCTTGCCATTCTTGGAAACTGAGTATTGTGCTAGATGGACCGTGGTGTGACCCTGCAGGAAGTTCTAAGTGTTCTTGTGCTAACAGCCAAACGTACTGAAAAGAGAGGAGAGGAGAGGAGAGGGAGAGGGAGAGGGAAGGGAGAGGGAGAGGGAAAAGGAAAAGGAAAAGGAAAAGGAAAAGGAAAAGGAAAAGGAAAAGGAAAAGGAAAAGGAAAAGGAAAAGGAAAAGGAAAAGGAAAAGGTCTGGGTTTAAATGTCATCAGGAAACAAACAGTTATTACAGTGTCTGCCAGAAATTAACCACAACAATTAGCAAAATAGGATAGAATAAAAGCAAGTTGACCACAGGAAAATTGATATTTTAAAGTAAGTGTGCAGCAAGAGACCTTCAAATGTCACAGATTAATATGACAATAAGCTGCAAGACTTCAGAAAATGAAGTAAAATACACATTTGAAAAAAAACCAAGGTATAATCTGATTGTCCTCTGTCCACTGTGTGATTGCTTTCTATGTCACAGAACCTTTCCTGTCACTGAACGAGATCAGTAAGAGGGATCTGGGATCTGGAAGGAGTGACCCAAGGACCACCAGCAGTGACCCAATAATCCATAACAATTTTTGGTCCTTCTAGCAGCTTTGAGATTACTCCTGAACACTCTCAGAAAAGTAAGAATTTGGTTTGCTGTGTAAAACCAGTCAGTACTATCATGCTCTTCCCCATATATCCCTCTTGTGTTTTGCCAATAAACATTAAGATCAGAAACCTGCAAGAGCAGTAATAATATCTAATCATCACAGATAGTATTATCTTCAAAAAGGAGATGGTTTTCTGCATGTTAGGCACGAAAGAAGTCTAAGAGTGATAAGACAATGTTAAATTGTTAATTGCAATAAAGGAAAAGCAGAACCATCACACACAAAAAAAAGGTCTATTCTCTATTAAGGGAAAAGCTAAATGATATATTTGTATTATGATAAATAATAATTGTGGTACAGTTTCCTGTTCAAAAATATTAGCTCACAACTACATAATATCACAGACACTAATGTTGAGACATTTTTAAACATCAGGTCTATTAAACTATATAAAGCATCTTACAAGAGTTCTAGATTATGTATGTCATTTTCCAGTACCTCCCAAACATTGAGACATTTCCAGAGAACTTGAGGCAAATTGGACTGGTAAAAGGTAAAAACAGGAAGTGAAAAGCAGCAAATAAATGGTCAACTTTTACACTGAAGGGACTGTGTTGGAAGACTCAGAGAATTTATTCAATGTTTTCCTAAATGTTTTGTAAAAAGGTGCAGAGTAATGATGCGGCAACATTTGATGAGTTTTTAATATTATTCAGCGTATTATTTTAATATGATTCAGCGTATCCAAAAGCAACTACACAGAGGAAATACCATACGATAAATGCAAAATAGCAGGCATAGGGAAAACAACTTTAACCAAACACTTACAAAAGTAGGCTTCACATTAATTACTACAACCTCAGAAAAAGATACAGGAGTCACTGTGAGTAGCTCTTTGAAAAAACAAATGCTAACAGTGGTTGAAAAGGCAAATAAAAGGGCAGCAATTATTAGGAAAAAAATAGACAATCAAGCATCATGATGGCATTGTATGAATCCATTCCATGAGTATTTCTTGTATAGCTCATGAAATTCTTTACTCCCCGTCTTAAAAAAAAATCCAAAGAACAAACCCCCATGTTGAGAACATACTCCCTGAGCCTTCTTCAGGCTGAACAGCCTCAGCTCTCTTGGCCTTTCTTCAGATGAAACGTGTTTCAATCCCTCAGTCATCTTTGTGGCTCTTCACTCAACTCACCCCAGTAAATCTCTACTTTTTTTTGTATTGGAGAGCCCTAGATTGGACCTAGCACTCCAGATCTGATGTCACCAGTACTGAATGGTGGGGAAGGATCATCTTCCTCAGTCTGTTGGCATGGCTGTTCCTAACATAGCCCAGTGCATGATCAAGTGACCACGTCCAGCAAAGAACCACACAAAAGCCTGAGGAACTCTAAGCCCTGACAGACTGACCCATGGGAACTTTGCAACCATTAGAACAGCCTGAACCACACATCGAGAAGCCCTGGAAATTTTCTGTGTTCGTGGTTATCAGAGAACTCGGCAAGAGTCATGCTTGGAAGTGAAGAAGGGAAAAGGAGGGGTCATGGTGAGAAGCAAAACTGTAGTGCAGCTCAGCAAAGAAACTGCAACTCTGCGTGCTGAGGTGCACAAGATGTTTTGGAGAGCAAGTACCCACAGTACAGTACTGAGTAACCCTGGAAGTTTCCAGGGAAGGAGAGATTCCTCTTCCTGACCTTATGTACCACAACACAGGAGTATGCAGATGGTAACACTGAGCAGAGTAGTCACAACCTCTAGAGAGCAGGAGACCTCCTTCTCTTGAGACGTGCAAGGGTCAGCAAAGGACAACACGTCTGGTGAGCTGACACTTGCTGTGGCAGGTATCATTATGAGGGGAAAATAACCAAAAGGGTGATAAAGGGTCAGAGCTGGGGCATATCTGATAGGAAAAAATAGAATAGCGATGAGCTTGAACAAAGAAAACTTGGATTTCCTTTGCACAGATCAATAGTGTCATTTAAGAGCTCAAGACAGAATCTGCTGCAAAAGAAAGACGACACCACTTTCAGAAACTTGATAACCTGAACGGATGTTATTCCTTCAAATTACCTTTTTTTCCTAAGCATTTCTTTTTGGGCAAACCAGAGAAGAAACACAAGAAATTGCCAAGGAGAGGAGCCGCTCAATGACAGCCATAAAATAACTGTGACTGTGTACAGAGTGGTAATAGCATAATATTAAAGAAAGGAAGGAAACAGATTTCTTCTTCAGGAAAGCTGCCAAAATAGAACACAACATCTCCTTGGAAAATTTTATTAATCATAGAAACAACATGCCTAGAAGTGCATGATGTCAGAAGAGTGGACAAAACTTTGAGGGGAAAAAAAACAAGGGAAAACTCACAGCATTTAATTGTCATGAGGCTAAAAAAAGCTTGTAGCACTTAATCAAAAATCTGTGCTATCCCCTTGCGACACCTGCCTTTCCCAAAGGTTTTCAAATTACATACTAATATACTCCCAAAGGCTTTAATAAATAAAAATAATAAATTAAAAATAAAGAGTGAGATTACCACTTTGGTTGCTGCACAGCACCTCTCAGACCTTTCGTATTGCTCAGAGCCTTCTATTTGCAACCCAGTCCGTTATGCCCATAGATCTGCCCATGCCAACCCAATATCCTTTGCACAACATTACCCTTCCCCTCAACTTCTGGAAACCACAAAGTGACTTCCAACTTCAGAAAGTCGTCAGGTTTTGGGAGCCACTAAGAGTACAACCTTTACATGAACCCTGGGGAGCAACAGTGCCAGAAACCTGGATGAGGCTTCCCTATGAAGAAAGCAGTGCTGTTGTGACAGAAGCAGCCCAGGTTTCCTTTCCCCTTTCACTCCAGACAAACCTTTTGGCAGGGCAAAAAGTACAGGTGTGATGTGCAAAGGTTGAACGTTAATATAGGTATGGATGTGTGTACCAAACTAGCAATAATAATAATAATCAGCAGCATCACCACCATCATCATCTCCCCCTCTACTTGGCTCTTGTGAGACCCCACCTGGAGCACTGCATTCAGCTTTGGGACCTCCAACACAAAAAGGACATTGACTTGCTGAAGCTTGTCCAGAGGAGGTCCATGAGGATGATAAGGGGGCTGGAGCACCTCTTCTACAAGGATAGGCTGAGAGAGTTGGGCTTGTCCAGCCCAGAGAGGAGAAGGCTCCAGGGAGACTTTATAGTGGCCTTCCAGTACTTAAAGAGGGCTTACAGGAAAGATGGGAAAGGAATCTCCATCAGAGATATAGATTCAATATTACAAAGAAATTCTTTTCTGTGGGTGTGGTGAGACACTGGAACAGGCTGCCCAGAGAAGCTGTGGAAGCCCCTCCCTGGCAGTGTTCAAGGCCAGGCTGGATGGGGCTTTGAGCAACCTGGTCTAGTGGGAGGTGTCCCTGCCCAAGGCAGGGGGGTTGGAACAAGGTGATCTTTAAGATCCCTGCCAACCCAAACCATTCTATGATTCTAGAATTTTATGATTTTTTTTTCCCACTTTGACACATAAAAATTGCATGTTTTTTACTCATAACACTCCCTCATGCAAAACAGAGGGAGGGAGAGGGTATTCATACATTTATTTCCCACTGCCCCATTTTTCAAAAAGGCTTTTTTAGGAACGCTAATCCCTCTTAGTTCCATGGATACAGATCAAAGCTGTTCATTCCCTTATAGGCACTTAATTTCAATTGCAATTCAAGAAAAAAATGTGGGTAAAACAATTTCATAGTAATTCATAGAAATTTGACCTGTTTTGATAACATAAGATAGGCCTTCACTTAAGAATGTCTGTCAGAGGTTTGGTCTTTTTTCTGTAAATACTGAAAGAACAAGGAAGATCAAACTGGAGAGAAGTTACACCGAAATTATACCAAGACTTGAATTTAACGTGACAGCCAAGCTGATTCACCATTAGCACAGTCATCTCAAACTTCTCTCATTACCTGCCTGGGTACTGTTCAAGGTCAAATGCTTTTCTGAGCCCAGCTTTTCACAGTGAGCTTCTTTTCCTCCTACATTCAAACGTTGTTGTCATAATGCAGCTGGAGTTTGTTCTCCAGGGATTTTTGTGGATTCATTTTGGAATTGTGAGTACACAGTGATGTGGAAATCAACTAAAAATGAAAACACAGATAATGTCTTTGCTCAGAATTTCTCAGATGAATTGCAAACACACACACATGTACTTTGTAATGGAAATGAAATATATAATCGTGGTCATTTCAGTATGTAAGTAAATAATGATGAACTAGTATGACTTTAATGTAACATCTGTGTTTAAAATATGTAAAACTTAAAGCAATTTTGCCATAGAGAGAAGTGGAGCATATTGTTAGTCTGGGTGATCTTAATAATCTTAACAAACCTGATTTTAAATTCAGGGTCCTTCACATTATAAATATTGTAATTATTTTTACAAAGTGTTTATTGATTTAATGAATAATGTAGGCCTGAATACTTATGAACTAGTGATCTGATTTCATGTGCAATTCTTAATTGTAGCTATCTTCTAATTACAAGGAGATTCATTATGTAGCTGTAGGATTAGTTAGACTAAATTAATCCCAGCAGGATGAATATAGAGAAAAAGTTTTTCTGTCTGTTTTAACAAGCTTGGGGTTTCATGTATCACTGCGTTGCAAATACTTAAATTAGTCAACAATTAATTTACATGTTAGTTTGCACAGGGTTCCAGCCACTGCTCTCTGAAAAGATTGTGTAATTTTGTTTCACACCTTCCTTTTCATACCTTTCACACCATAGAGCTTTTTCTCCTCAGAAGTTTTCAGTGGAACAATTCTATGAAAGTCTGGGTCCCCAAAGGAAATAACAGCATACTCAACATCCAAAAAAACATGTCACAATTTTTCAGGAATCAGAATAGCACCTTTTTACAGTGGAATGTGTTTAGGCAATGTATACCACACACATCACAGGAAAATTTATCGGAACTAAACAATGAAAATTTGGCATGTTTCTCCACTTTGTAGAATCATAGAGCAATTTAGATTGGAAGGGACCTCTGGAGGTCATCCAGTCCAACCTCTCGGCTGGTTTCAAAGATACATAAAGTTCAAATTACTTCATATAGTGGGCACAATTCTTGAATGAATTTATTGTTGTCTACCAAAACTTTAAGTGCTTTTATACAGTGATGAGTTAATTAAAATAAAAGCTTTAAACAGCGAAATACAACATAAAAACCTGAACTATTCTTTATTTTGTTTTCTTGTACCAGGAAATAACATTTGTATTATTAATACTGTTGTTCAATTTTGCAAGTGAACAAAGCAATTCACTCAAAACAAGAGGAATACTTTTCATCACTTTTTTTGACAAACCCAATCCCAAGCCACTATCAAAGTCAGATCCCCAAATCCAGTCAAGTTCCTAATCTTAGTAGATACAACTGGATGAAAATTACTGCCAAAATTAGAAGAGACACAAAGTGTTAAAAAAATAAATGGTCACATTCCACCTAAGTTTCGCCATAGTCTCATTCAGTGAAACCACATATCTTTGGTCATGAAAAAGCAGATGGAAAATAAAGGCAAGAATTTCCAGATACTGTTGGGAGTGCAGTGACAAAAGAGACAACGCCAACAAAAGTGCTCCTCACAGTTATTTTAACAGTACAGCACTGATCTTCTCTCTTCTTTCCAACTGTTCTTCTATCTGATTGTTCACATGCACAGAAATAGATGAAAACACACCGACATCTACATTAACAAATATGGCTAAATGCTACCTCCTAATAAATGTTTGTGGATCACACTACAGAAATCCATAGAAACCATGCATGGCTTGTAGAGGAAAAATACATAAAACGACATTCTCAATATACTTCTGAGGAGACTGGTCAACTACAAATGAGTGCTCTCTGTCAAATCCAAAGTCACCGCTGACTTGATTTGTGCTAACAAAAAATGAAAAATACATGCCGTGCACTTCAGAAGCGCCTGGGCTTTATACTACCATGACAGCTGAAGTGAAAAAATCTGCTCTTGCAGTCAGTTCAAAGTCCTGAGCCTTTAAATAAGCCAAAGAAATAAACTAAAGCTTAAATTAAACATAGGTTCTGCATCCTGCAATTTTTTTCCCAAGCAAGCATCACCAACAAATCCATGCCAATATATATTCTTGGACAAACCAAGTTGCCTTACTCCTCTCTGAATGAATTCAGCTGCCTGATCACTGGTACAGAGAAATATTACAAAACTCAGCATGAAGAAAGCTTCATTCAGGTCAAGGGGAAATGTTTTCTCTGTTTTCATTGTGTTTTCTCAGATGGAAAAAAAAAAAAGGAAAAAAAAAGGAACTATTTGGGAGCCACAGGATATATTTTTGCTTCCACCCACTAACATGCCAACTGTCTCCCAGTACTGCAGTGGCAGTGTTCATAGCAAAGTGACTGATTATCGCTGTGTCTAATCTAAACCAGTAAGTCACAGGTACTTATTCCACTTAAACAACTGGATAAAGCAAGACTGACAAGCTACAGCTGTAAGATACAATATAAGATTCAAAGACTGAAAAGACTATACACAGATCATGAACACTGCCCTGACTGGTGAAGGAGAGCGTTTCACCTCCTATAGGCTGGCAATTTGTAGGTTAATAATTTAACACGGCACAGTCCAGTGAGAGAGGACTTAAAAACTACCTTTGCCATCAGGTAAGAGCAGCTTTATCCAAGCAAGAAAGGAAAAAAGGAGGATGATGCAAATCTGAACCCAGCCAGACTGGGTGTAAATGAAACACAGGCACCCAGATCAAATTTCTGTTCCATGAATCAAAATGTAGAGTTTGCATAAGAACAGGTTTCTTGTGCATAAGAACATGATGCCCAGCCACATGATTAGATGGATGCTGCAAACAACCAGACAGAATGAGAGAAGCTTTGGAGTTGATTTAAGGATAACTAAACCTAAATGTGATTTTCCTTTATTTGTTGCATCCCATCTCAAAAACACTTGCAACTGTTTAGTTTTCTGTTTTCCTATTTTGTGAACAAATTGACTATTTTACAATTATTTTAACCTGGACTGTTACGGGTGATTGGTATGTAAATGGCAAACACTACCTCTGTCGAAGTGGTCATCCTTAAAAACGAGATTCGGGATCACACTCTCAGTTGCTCACTACAACTCCAGAGAGCGTAAAAATAAGTGTTAGGCGAGATAAAGTGCTTGGAAACTGGGCCAGCAGGAGTTTGTATGGAAGAGATGTCTTCTGACGATAAGCAAAGACCAATTACTTTAGAAACATATGAGCAATGTCTTTACCTCCAAAAGCCTTTCAGCAAGCTTGGAGCACCTATGAAGATAATTCAGTTTATTAATCTATTCTTGTGCATCAGGAATCATAATTCACGTCTGTTTGTTGTTGGTGGGTGTTTATTTCCCTTTCCTGCTAAGGATGTCAATGAAAGCAATACAGCTGCACCAAAATGCCAAGTGAGTGGCACAGAACACCTACTTCTAATACACTGGATGTTCAGATCAGCTGATACTTATGCATCTCCAAATTTTACCAATGCTACCATTTTAAGATGCAACATGCATTATGTCAGGAGCATGATTTAACCAGCAGTAAGCTCTGAGGAGTCACAGAGAGGTTAGACAAGCATCGTTATCCTTGCTGATTGAAATAACCCAGTGTATGCCAGTACACCCTAACAGAATCTGAAAAACATCTGTCAGTACTCACCAAGAAAGGCAAATGGGAGAGAAAATCAAGTATCACAAGACCAGTATCCCCATAGTCATACTTCTGAACATTCATAAAAGTACTTCTGAACTTCCATTATAACACCTAATTATACACATCTTACAGACACTGCAATTATTTCGCCAACATGACAGGAGAAATCTGAAACAGAACTTCACAGCTCTCAGATGCGATTTTCTACACATTGAGGTACTAATGGACAAATCTCAGCATTATTCCGAATCCACTCCACTTCTGCAAGCAGCTTTTTCCTAAAAGAATAGTTTAGCAAAAGCTTTAGCTACAAATGGAAAGTAGTATGAACTAAAGGTGACAGGATTGAAACTTAAAAAGAGACCACCACAAAAAGTGAGGCTTTCAGTGGCACCTTTTACAACCATTGCTTCTCTAAAAAAAAACTCTCACAAGAGGCAGCTAACTACATTTACAAGACAGGCAATATTTGTCATCACTGAACTGAAGTTGAATAAAAAGATGACTTATCTGTCCTCTCATCTGTTTCTAAGTGAAATTACCCTTGTTCTAGTTACAATTTTCTTTTTACTGCAGACATAATTTTTATTCCTGGGACATTTTTAGCCA
Source organism: Apaloderma vittatum (assembly GCF_000703405.1). Taxonomy (NCBI): domain Eukaryota; kingdom Metazoa; phylum Chordata; class Aves; order Trogoniformes; family Trogonidae; genus Apaloderma; species Apaloderma vittatum. Next base: position 60,721 of record NW_009698415.1, read on the forward strand.
TGTAAATGCTTTTTGTAGAATGCCCAGTTATATTACAGCAGATGTGTGCAAGGCTTTTCTCTCAGAGTGCATCCTGGAGATTCATGGCTTTAAGGATTAAATTATCCAACTCTTTTTACTCTATCCTTACTGGAACATGTCAGCTTTCCTTTGCTGCCATGTAAAATTATAGAAACAATGTACATTTTCTCAGTAATTTCCTTCTTCTTTTTAAGTGTTACCAACATGAGAGACTTTCCTTTTTTTTTTTTAAAGATACAAAAACTATGCTCTCCAGAGTCACTGTATCTTTATCAAATGTAACAAAAAAAAAACCAGAGTAAAGTAACTTGACTCTTACACACATCCCACGGAAAGGGAAATTAAAAAGGCACTATTTTTCTGCTGCTGCCACATTCTATCAGATATTTCTATACTATATATTGGGGGAAAAAAGAAATGAATTTATGGAGGTGGGATTGAATATAACTAGAAAATGTTGAGAATGTAAGAGTTCAAATTCCCCTTCCATCCTCACGCATGAAAAATCAAATCTCTTACGCCCTTTGAAACTTCATCATCCAGCTGTTTTACAAGCTTGACTTATCTCAAAATATTAGCCAGACATTTCATACACTACGCATGCCCCTGTTCATGAAATAAGAATGCTTTTAATTCCATGGTTTACTTTTATACAAACAGCAAAATAGAAAATCTTTGTGGGGAGGGAAAAAGTATAATCTGAATTGTATTCTTACTTACTGGGTCATACTAAGTTGGTAGCAGAGCAGTTATTTTTGATATAAAATAATATGAGACCAGAATCAAGTTTGGAACAGCTTTAGATTCAGGAAGTCAAACTAAAATTTCTAAACCTGCTAATCTTTATATTTTATTGACTTTGCATATTTTAGTACGCTCATTTAACTCGTATTGGTAGCTGAGCAATAACTAAAATAAATATCGGAGAAATCACAAATAAGGTGAAATCAAAGCTAGGAGAGCCACAATCCCCCAAAACTGCAGAATGCAAGTAAGTAGAAGAGTAGAGGTCAAAACATTTAAATTGAAATGTTATCAAGTGGGAGAAAATCCTATTAGATGTCTAAAATGAATGAGAAATCACAACATGGGTTAGCTAGAGTGTGATTTAATCAACGATGCTTTTCTTTTGCTAAATAGTGCACTGTTTTTTTCTTAAATCCATTTATCTTTCTCCCACACGTTTACCTTAGGCCCACAGACTTACTCACACACTCAGGATTAGGCACTGGAATAAATGAAACAGTATACTCAAGCTTCGCCTAACCAAAAGAAGCACTGATGATCTGCCAAGAGACTGAGGAGCATCAGTACCACGGCTACTGTAAAGTAGCCTACAGAGCTGTGAACACTTCCAGTGGCCCACCTTGAAGTAGGCATCCTCTGTATTGCTTGGGTAACTAATAAAGTTAAATTATTTCATCTGCCTTGCAATATTGCACATGCTTTGCAGAAAAATATCCTATTTGACAGAGCTCCGCATATGCTCTCAAAAGTGGAAGTTTTTAATGGAAAAGAACTGACAGGTATCATAGTTTCTACACAGCTGCTTAAAATGAGTTATTGACATCTACTGTCACAGTTCAGAGGTTCAATATATTTGATCCTGCTGGGGATAATCACAGGTTCTGAGCAGTAATAAATAAGAAAAAAAAACCACACCAAGAATCTCCCTTTTCAAAGGGTACTAAATAACTATTTTTTAGCCTAGGCATGTAATTCTACATATAAAGAAACTGTCTCTGCATTTTCAATGTAAGAGCATGAAGGAATATGATGTTCAGTATAAAACACAACACTCTATCCCCAAATGCATCACCCTCTATTTCTAAATGCCTGTTAATGACATAAAAAGTAGTTACAGAGACAGACAAGATTCCCAAGCCTCCAAAGCAGCCAGGTATCCCTCTTCCTGGGGCCTGCCCTTCCTTCAATGATGTCAAATCTTCGCCTCGTCCAGTCACTGTTTGGGTTTGGGAAGGATGGGGCGCGGGTTCAGGGCAGAACTGGGGGTTTTGATTGACTGGCAGCAGCACAAAGGTGGATACTAGAACAGTTAACTCTGCCTTAAAAACAAATGGAAAACCCCACAGACTCAAGCCAAGCAGATGAAATAATCTGCAGAAAAGGGAAGAACCTGATAACTGGGAAATAGTTGTAATGTTACCAGACTATGACCCAGTAAATGAAAAGAGAAATGTATGTGCTTTTAATGGCAGCTTCCTGATCCTGAGCTACCCTTGGTTTGTAAGCTCTTCTTTTTAACTTTTTGTTGCAAGCAAAATGGTCTTGACTTGTGAGATTTTAACTTACTTCATTGCCAGCTAACACCAACATCAATAAATAATATGTAAATACATATTTACAAGAGTCGATAGTTCTAATGTTTGAAATTAGCTGTAAGACAGTTAAAAGTTATCGAGCGCTTTCCCACACAAACCTGTTGGTTATAGAGCTGTCAGCACTAGGCAGAAGAATTGTTTATCACACAAAAAATGCCTACTCTTAAATATGCTGCAACATCGGTATCTCTGCAAGCACTAGCAGAATGGAAAAGAAATCTAAATGGCATAAAGTCTTCCACTAAGGCCAGAAATGGATAACAAAGAGTGACAATGATTTAATTACGAGTCTAGAAAAAGGTAATAAACATTACTACATATTCATAATGCTATTTAATTAAATAAAAATTATTAAAACCTAGCATTTTGGAATATTTCACTTCCCACTTTTCAGTGCTTAGTGTTGCAGAAAAGCTTAAAAATGTAGGAGGGCTGGGCGGGCAGCAGCCTGTGCCCAAGCTGAGCTCCCCGGAGGGTCCCGGGCTGGGGGACGTACTCGCTTCTCATTCATCATGAAAAGCTGCTCCTGCTGGATCCTGTGAGCTGGACACGCTCCCGGATGAGTAACTCCGTATCGGAATTATCCATACTACGGATTTACTGAGCAGAAATATATACGGCCAGCAAATTAATGTCAGGAAAAGACTAAGTAAAGCTAAGATAAGCTTTGCTAAGCCAAGCAAACCATAGCAAAGCATATATTCCACAATAGCAAAGCCACGGGTCTTGTTCATGTAGCTCAGTAATTATGACAAGGGCCCACTAATGCTGTAGAACCAAACTTGAAAGAAATCTGACTTTTCAAGGTGAAATGCTCTACCAATGTGACCTTATTTCTCCAGGAACTCTGAAACAAGCCATTGAAACAAGCACAAGTCCAACTGACTTTCAAATTTTTCTTTTGATCTTAGTAAATAAGGAAATGAAATTCCAAATAAAAATTCCCTTGTTTACAAAACTACATCCGTTTGATTACATCAATAATGAACTAAGAAAATAATTTAAAACTTTGTTGGTTTTGTTTTAAACAGCTTTGTTCGTTTAAAGGCTTCCCTTGGAGAACCTAAAACCTGCTGCTTTAAGCACTTCTCTTAGACAAATAAGTAGGTCCGCTGACCTTAGAAATAAAGCACTTCACACCTCCTGATGTGTCATTAATTCCATCCTCTGGGGAGGTTATGGAAAACTAATAATTAATGTACTACCCAAAAATGGTCTCAGATTTAAGGCCATTTCCTTAGCTACCAATTGATGTGTTAGATATTTTCCTTTTATTAAAAGTATAAATCAGTGGTCACTATTTTTTAATGGGGATAGTAAATAGCTTTTTGATTTAAACTGCCAACTTTAAATCTGGAGCCATATCTCCACTCAAAAAAATATTTTCTTGAAATGCTACCCTATATGTCAAACAAAAGCCTCAAACATAGAGTCTACTTATATTGAAAGGATTCTTCTTCTAATGTTCCTCTGTGAAATCTAACTTTTTTTACAAGATCTTTACACTTTAATCTGTGAATTTTCACTACTTCCTGAAGAAAAATCTGCTTTCATCTCCGAGGAACTAATGTTGGGCAGCAATGTCAGAAAGGTAGCTAAAAATCCCTAGGAATAGTAATACTGCTTTTCAGCATTCTCTCCCTTACACATTTCTCAATCCTCTTCTCATTTATTTATTTCTTTATTTATAGATTTGCAAAGCAAGGATAAACAAAGACCCTGCTCTCAGAACACCAGGTCATTTGGCATAAGTAAAAGTACTTCCAGAGAGATGGCATATCACAGCAAGATAGTTACCAGCAGCACAGAATATGGTTTCTTTCTAATTCCTATTTAAATCATTTCACAGCAATTCACTTCTTCAAAGGCTTATTTAAGACAAGTGTTATAGGGTCCTAGTCATCCAAAATTTGCTTTTACTGCTTAAGAAAATCCAAACAACTTTTTACCTTTCTTGTCTTTCTCTAGGACCTCAGTTACCAGTTGTTCCCAGACAAAAATGAGAATAGTGACAAGAAGACACTGCTACAGCATTTCTAGTCTATTTTGTCCTCTCTCCGACACACTTCCTTGCTCAAAAAAAGCTAGCAAGCTTAAATAATACAGAAGCACTGTTAAAACCCGTGGTTGGAGCTGTGCAGAAAAAAGACCCTCTCCATAAAAACTGTAAGACCAGATGCCTGGAGAGATAAAGAGCCTTGAAGAAGGAACAGAGAAGAAGCCAGGAGGAGGGAAGCAGAAAGGCCTTGAGGGTCACCCCTCCGCCTTCACAAATGCGATCATCTTCACTGCTCAGGGGAAATCAGAGCAGCAGCTTCCCAAACGCTGCCAATTCAGCGGCGTATTGACGTTTCGGCAGCAGCAGTTTAAAACTCGCCTCCCTGAGGCCTCAGTCCTCTTCCAAAACAACTCCCCACGCTAACGGATGCAAGGAAAGGCAGTGGACAACATCCCAAAAATGGCCTTTGCAAGGAAATCCTCTCGTGAGGGCAGCAAGAAATTACAGTGCATCTGTATTGTTGAAAGAAGACACAGTGCTCACTGGAGTGAAAAGGATCCTCTGGACAATCCAATTCTTCTCCTTATTTAAAATGGCTCAGTCAATGTTTGCATTACTGACGCTAACGCAGCTGCCTGCTACCCCTGATATGTGAGAAGAATCAAGTTGTGCAAGATTGGTGAAATGCTTTCTTAACATAATTATCAAGGTATTGCAGTAGCCCTATGCTAAAATATGCTTACATTTCCTATACCAGTACAAATGCTCTTCTATAACACCAATTTTAACTCACAAAGCACACTTTAATGAAATGTTACTGTAATTTTCACCAAAAAAAAGAGTTCTAATGCAATACAAAACTGTATTGATGCTTCATTTTCAGATTGCTGTCTTCCATATACGTCTTCTGAGAATAAGGAATCAAGATGTAGCATCCAGAATTATGCATTCTGCCAGCAAGCTCCCTATTCATCTCTGCCAAAAACAAATTCATTACAATGCAAACATTCCTCTTGCGCCCACGCCTAAGACAATGTCTTACCTACAGCTTATGGCAATCAAGAAAAATTGTGTGTTGATTTACTTGTGAAGTAAAGACAAATTACTAACTACCGTGGAGTTTGGTTAAACATGTTGCATGAAACCACCTTCTCTCTTTGATGCAATGTTTTCTGTTTTACACTGTTTTATGAAAGGTAGGAAAAGGAAAGACAACACAACAGCATAGTATGGTTGCTCATTCACAGGGTAGGCAATTAAATAGGGTGATCCATCCATCCATCCATCCATCCATCCATCCATCCATCCATCCATCCGTCTAACAATTATCCTTGTGTGGCAAAACAGTTGTACTATTATGCTTAGTAAGCCTGTCCTTTACAGAAAACTTCTGGAAGAGGATGAAGCTTGATTTAGAAGGGAAAGTGGTCCAAGCTGTTGTGGGCTTTTGGTCTTGTTTTTTCTCAGCAAAAGACCAGGCTCTTTTTCAACATCCTGATTACTTCCCAAACTGTCTTTTCCCAAGCATGTTATTGCAGTGTCCTTGCATCTTCAGGCTCAGCACTGTTCAAACAAATCTTTCTGCTGATGAACCAAAGATAATCTTTGTCTCTTTTTGCTGTACTCCTTTCCAAACAGTGAAATAAATAAATAATAAAAAAAAACACAAAAGCCCCCAAAAGAACAGAAAACAAGAAATAGATCACATAATCAAAACTGTCAGAGTGGCTTTCCTTCAAACAGAAAAAGACTACTTTCTCCTTGATTTCTGTTTTATTCACATACAGATTACATCTGTTTTTCTCCTAACTCTCCTGACCGTAATCATCAAGGCCAGAAATTTATTCTTCTTAGGTGAAAACTACGACTGTCTGATACTAGAGTCTGTGGCTACTTTACTGAGAATCCTAAGACACAAAAATTAAACATATTTACATTCTCTTCTCTTTCTAAGTTTCCCTTTTACTTACTTTATTTATTTACTTTTAAAAAAAAATTACTCTTTTTTTCCATTTGTCTTTCGGCCTTCTCCCCAACATTGTGAATGTTCCAAAACATGAGGGGATAGGGGATTTTCCTCCTTCCAGCGCTCTATTCTACTGAAGGAAAGCAATATTCTCTACTTCTGAAAGTGAATTCTTGATTTACAGTATAAACTCTGGACACAGAGCTCAAGCAGCCCATCTGGAAAAACAGCTACTGGGCACACACAACGTACACTCACACGAAATTCGCTGCACTAGGTGGAAATGTTGTACACCCAGAACCTTCATACCCTACCTTGGACAACAAAGCTGTTGCTCCCTCCTTCCCCACATATCCAAATTTCCTTCCAAAGGAAAAGGCAGCATGGAAAGAATGATATGCAGCCAGGTCTCATCAAAACATGCCATTATTTGGCCAGGATTCAGCCATGGGTATCAGGTCTACAAGGCGTACCGCAGAGTAAAACAGATACAGCCTCTCAGGCCTAAACGATATAAAGGCCTACTTGCTTTCTCTGACTCTTTCTCCGAGGCCTTCCTCTTGCTCAAGAACAGCAACAGCGAAGACCACTTAAGAAATTGTTAGGCAATGTCCCAATGGCCACTCATTTGTCAGAAATAGAGAGAACAGCGTCAAAAGAGCTTTGAACAATTAACTAGATAATACTGCTCATCTGCTGGAAGACTCAACCCATTGTCAAAATGAAACTCTGAGTTCTCAACGACAGCATTAAAGAGTTTACAGGAAGGCCCAGGAGGCCATCCAGGAAGAGTGTCCCCATCTCCAAGGCAGATGATCAAGCCCATAATACACCTGCAGCCATCTGGACTGTGCGGGCTAACCAGGAGCAACTGCAGACTATCAGCCTCCAGGAGTGTACAAGAACGGGGAACAAACCTTCTCAGCCACCATCCACCACACCAGCACAAGTATCAGAACCAGAAACTGCTACCCATTCAAAACTCTGAAAAATCTATTTTGGTGAGAAAATGGCTGCCAAAAAGTCAAAACACACACGGATACACTATGTAGATATGTATAATGCACTGAACATTTAAGCAATGGAGATTTCCCACTTAGTAATTAGTTACAAAAAAGAGACTGTTATGCAGCATATTATCTGTAAGTACCCTACAGACCATATAGAAAATATCACATCAACTTGCCTAGGTTTAATCATACAAAACCTCCTACTTAAGCTCTCATCAGCCATTATAAACCAGTCCTCCCCTCATATATGAAAGACAGCTGTCCATCGAGAGTACCAATTTATTCCATCTAAATATGGAAAAAAAACCCCTCTGTATCCACTGACAATATTAAAAACTCTACTTTCAAACTAATTCAGGCAACAGTACCATAAGATAAATACATATGCATTACATTTCTGCTTCCCCTCCATTACTAATGCCCCTTGCAATCCCATCACTTCTTGGTAGGACTGATGTCATGCAGCATTTATTTCTAAACATTGACAAAAAGTAGGTAACAAAAATCTATAACACATGGATCTGTTTCTTCTAAGTAGAAGAAAAGCAACACTAAATTCGTTGCCTTATTCACATTTACACAATCAGGTAAAGAATAATTATTTTCTGTCAAATAATCCACATCATCTTGAGATGATTTGCTCGGTGGACAGGAGAAGCAGTTTCTATCACTTATTCTAGCCTAAAAATGAATCAATAAAATATTAATTTATATATAAAATGTCATTAGTATATTCTCTCTAGAAGTCATATTTTGCGAGCTAATAATTGTTCTGAAGTAAGAAACCCATTTTACAAGTTTTCCTAGAACAGGAAGATCTAGTGCTTTGCAGAAGGCTCCCAGACATATTTACAGTAACTTATTGATAAGGATGGTTTATCTCACAAAGCCATTACCCACTTATTGGCAATTGCAGACACCAAAATCATTCCCAACTGTGAAATATTCCCTAATAATTTCAGATGCTGTTTACATATAGAAAAATAACATTGAGATAATATTTTAGAATTTTAAACTCTACTCGGCCCATTTTTATTTTTTGAAAAAAACTATGCACAAGTCATCCTCTACTCTTTATACACGGGATAAACTCCATACTGATTACATACAAACTTGAACAAGCTGAGAAATTACATTTGTCCAAAGAAGAGTATATGCATAACATGTCTGTATATTGGTGGTATGAGAGTTTGGGGAAAAAATTCACAATTATTAATCGCTCAGGGAGAAATAAAATTACGTTACTGACTTATTCGTAACAAGTTCTAAAATAGTTTTTGCATCAGTCCTGGGTTTTTTTCCTCCCTCAGCATCCTGTAGATCTAAATCAATACTAGCAAGAGTCAGTCTTATCCAGGAACATACTGAGCACTAACACAGTTCTCTTTGTATATTTTGCTGTCTGGACTGCAGCTGCCCATGGTGAATAAAAAGATGCCTGTTTGCTGCTGGAGCAACTTCTTTCACTGACCCTGTTTTTAAGACTAATAACTTTAATTTCTAGTATAGCATCTTTCACTATAGTATTCACTCAACAGAGTCACAGAAGTGTATCAGTCTAAACACATTGCCCGGCCTTCGGTGCTCAAGAAATATCAATTTAAATACAAAGTGAAACATCGACTTCAAAGTCAGTCATATTTTACACTAGACTTTTGGTACAGAGGAATTCAGTCCTTAGTGGTTTGGGGTTTAGGAGAGTGGGAAGCTGCTGTCTTAGGGGAGATACAGTCTCTCGGTTTGATGAAAAATCATACATAAATTCAGATAAAGCAACGACCCATACAATTTCTCTAACCAATTCAAGTTTCTGAATGCACAAATTCCTTGCATAAGTGCCTGGGAACAACTCTATTTTAAGGCTGGCATTATAAAATCAGCTTCAGATGATATCTGCCGTCCTGTTTTCCTCCAAAAACTGATGTTTAAAATCATTCAGAAATTTCAGACAGAATAATTGTCTAACCTTCAGACATCTTGGCAGTTTTTGCTTGCTTCCTCTGGGTATTTTTTAAGATAAAATGTGTTTTTTAAAGAAATCATTCCTTCGCATCCCTGTTTTTCATTACTGACCAAATTATCTGCAAGAAAATGTCACTTGTCCTGCTAAAACAGGAATCTCAAATACATCTCATAATATAAAGTTGTTGGTTTTTTAATGGTTGGCGTCTGTATTTTTTATCAACAGGTAGCAACATTTGTAAGGGGAACCAGGCTATATTTCCTCCCTCCTAAGGGAAGAATGCAAAATGGAATTCCCCACCATGGCAGACAAAGAAGTCTTAGAATTTCAAAGATACCTGATATTAGACAGAGGAAATATTTGACTCTTTCTGACAACTCTTCAGATTCAGGTGTCTAGACACTATGTAGGCATTATATTATCTATATAGAGCTAGATATTTTGAATTTGAAAATACAGAGTTGCATATGACAGAGGCTATAAGGAATTGGAACAAGATGGGAGGATGTGATGCTAATCCAGCACTCTTGTAGTTGCAAAAGGAGCAGCAATCACAGCTTGGAAACATGGGAAAAGCACATCCAACACTTACATGAAACAGGATATATGAGTAGACAGCAGGATATAAGTACCTGGTGTCTCAGGTAGCTAGCTATTTTAGAATTACTGCAGGCTCTGATAGGTTTCTTTTTCTTGACACTACTTATAAATATTTTTTCCAAACAGATGCCATATACTTTATATGGTAAGTAGCACAGGACAAAGGCCAGGTGTATTTCCCTAATGAGAGTAAGATTATGAAATAAAAATATGAGTGTTCAGTCTTTATTTTTCATTTGCTAAACTCCTGACAAATCCAGAACAAGGGGTCCCAAACAACGGATGGCACAAAAAAACTCTCAGCTTCCTGGAGTTGCTACTGCTGTTGCCAGATAAAGCATTCAGGCAGGAATTATCTGGAGCTTTAGAAACATTTTTCTATAAACTACAAATATCCACTCAAATTGGCATCTGGAACATCAGCTGTCACATCTATAGCAATACAGCCAGTGTTACATAAGGCAGCAAAAATTGCAAGAATTTCTGTGAAGCCTTAGTTCCTTCACATGGGTAAATCAGCTAACCAAACACGAATGAAAGACATGCAAAATATTCTTCTGGTTTCCATTACATTGATTTCACAGCACCGTAACTATTAGGATATTTCCAGATTGATTTCTGACGTGTTATTTTGCTGACAGTTCTTGGATTGGATTTAGATTTGTTCAGTGATGAAAATGAGAATTCAGAAGCACTCAGACGTTTAGAAACACTAAAGCGGGGGACGGTGGGTGGAGGAAGATCTGAATATGCTTCATCCCTTTTATCCTGCAGTTCTGGTGTATCTCTTTGAAGTGATGGTATGGGGGAAGAAACTGCATTACCCAAATACCATTTACATAATCAGTTTTTCCACATTTAAAGAAGACATTTCTCCCTGTTGTTACTTTAATTTTTTCCTTGTAATCATACACCTGCGACTATAAATGTAAAATATATGTTAATTTCCTACATCCTTTCTACAACAAAAAAAAGAGGTTGTCTTTAGCAAAGAAAGTATTATCTTTAGGGTACTGGCAAAAAAAATGTACTTTCACTAGCAATTCCTTATTTTGCTTCTGTCTGAAACCCTTCCCTATCCTTGAGAGGAAAGAAACCTCTACCTGCTAGTTATCGTTGTGAAGCTCCAATCAAGTACAGATAGCTAGACATACATGTACATCATATATCTATGCCCAGGTTCTGGGGACTTCATAACACAAAATAATGCACATATTCATTTAGACTTTTGTTGCAGTTGAAAACAGAAAGTGTGAAGATTAATATTTGCAAAGCATGCTTGAAGAAAAGGCTCTAAACGCATCTGACAGGAGCAGTTGGTCCAGACTGTGCTGCAAATCCGTATGTGTTATTCCATGTACATGGTTACTTCTGTGTTTGTTACCATCACTGTCCAGTATCATATGAAGGCAGATAAATGGTGTTTTCATATCATGCAATGATTGGATACCATCCTTATACTCACCCACACTATATTAGTTGTATTCGTGTTATTTTTTTAGGTGTTAATGTCATAGCCTGGATCCTGTGAGGGAAACCTTTAATTCGACCAACGCTAAGTGGAATTAACTTCTGTGGGTTGCTACATACGTTAATGCCTACCTTCAGAGCATTTCACCAACTCTCCATAGCGCAGTGCTTTCTCCACTAGCAGTGAGAACTGATCAGTGCTGGTAACACTTAAAAAGAGGCAGAGGAAGCAGCTCCAGAAACACGTGCTCTTCTCCCACTGTAACGTCTGCTGCCATAAAACCTACTTAAGATTTCCTCTGCTAGCAAATACAAACCCTGGGCTCCCCATCACCCCACTGCTGCATGGCTCGCTGCCCTTCACAGAATCACAGAATCACAGAATTGGTCGGGCTGGAAAAGACCTCTGAGATCATCAAGTCCAGCCTATGTCCCAACACCATCGCAACAGCTAGACCACTAAGTGCCACATCCAGGCTCTCCTTAAACACCTCCAGGGACGGTGACTCCAGCACTTCCCTGGGCAGTGCATCCCAGTGCCTGAGCACCCTCTCCTACAGTACTCTCCCACAGTGCCACCACATCACCACGCACAGCAGCCAGCAGCCCTCAGCGCTCACGCCCACTGACACTGAGCAAATCAGTGGCACAGTTTGTCAGTTTACGTGTCTCGCTACTGACAATTACGCTGCAGGTGAGCAATCACATCTATGATAACCTCATCCAAATGTGAATGCTCCAATTTCTTTTTTATCTCCCTTCCTACACCATTTATTTCAATCAACACCATGAAGGTGTCTCTGATGCAGCAGCCAAAGCCTTCCCGTCTGGAAGGGCTGCCAAAGCCAGCTCCTGATCAGTGAACCAGCTAGCAAATGGTCCAGCACCAGTGGCACAACATCGCTGCCAGTGTGTCATCCCTGCCCAAGATCTGACAGCACCGCAGCGTCCTTCCTCAGCCTGCCCCACACCGGCTTTGCACCCTCTTCTGCCTCTGTCTAGGCTTGCCTCCCCATATGCTCTCCCAAATCCGCGCTTGATGGGAATACTCTCTCTACAGCATTACTCTGATCCATTTCAAAGCAGTCCTTGGAGGCTTTTACACCACTATCGAACTGCAATAAAGTAGGACGTTGCCGAAACGCTGCTGTGACAAGTGATTGATTCTGCTCCACAAGGGCTCCCTGAAAAATCCGAGGTAAATGCTTGTGACGGACGTTAATCCACAAATACAATCCAATGAGGAATTTTCAGTACTTCCATCAAAATTATAGCTGCCCTTTCAAGCAGCTGAATTTATTCTCCTACAGGTAAAACCTTCACTTTTGGTTATCGATATAGACAAAACCGTAGTTTTCAGCCATAAAAACTGTTTCTTTTATAGAAACATACGGAAGATGCCAGATAAAGTAATTAACTGTTCCATGTTACCACAAAGAAGGGCACTATTCTAGGGGAGAAAGAAGATGTTTTATTAAACTTCCTATTCTGGAAGTGGTAAATTGATTCTTTCTCACATCAAAACACCTCAAGTGGGAAGCCAAGAGACTTAAGCACAAAACTGAAGAGTTCTTGGCTTCTTAGACCAAACCTCGTCTGTGTCCCTTATTGTTTTTAAAAGACTGAAATAAAATTAAATAAAACATTAAAAAAAATAATTGCAATATGGCAACATGACATATCTCTTGGAAATCCAGTGCTATAGGAGATGAAAAAAGATTACTGCTATTATATTGAATAACCTGAATTTTTTTTAATTCATCCTAAAGCGACCTATTGAAGGCTGCCTCAGAAATCTGAATGAAGTTGGTAACAGCTGATGTCTGTATCTCATCTGAAATGTAAATGAGTCATTCTTGTCTTTTGGGGGACTAGGAGAGAAGAGACTGCTCTTCAGTCTCATGGTTAAAAACAACTTTCTGCTCATCACACACAATAACCCCTTTAATGATCTCCACTTAGTATTACTTTCATGATGACCTATCAAATAAAAGCAGACATGATGCGTTCTCCAAAATCCAAGGAAAGCCAAACACTTAAAATAAAAATATGAATAACGCAAGATGGGGTATTGCATTACATCTAAAAATAACATACTAAGATTTAGGTATTAAAGAAAAAGATGAAATAGGAGTGTGAGATGCTGCACAGAAGGGCTCCAAACTATTGCCAGTCTTGAAGTTCAGAAGAGATGTCGCTTCAGGGAAAATCTCCTGCTCAGCTTCAGGCCCTGCTGATCATTGGAATTGTTCCAGCTGGTTCCTCAGCTGTTCTCCCTTCCCTTATAGTGAGCTGAAAAGCTATTATCCCCTGAGTGCAAAGAGGCTAGATTGTATGTCACCTTTGCTTGTATTCATGCAAATATCTTCTGAAAATCATGATAAAACTCTTGCCCAAGCACAATGAATTAATGATTGCAACAGGCTCTCGACTGAGCTCTTCTATGGTAGTTTGTCAACATTAAAACTATGCAGATGTCAAAGTGGACAACGGCAATAAATCACTTGGGAATTTCTAACTGTAGTAATTTAATTACAACCTTTGTAACATTGTTTTCTCACTGCAAGAGGTTTAAACTCTAATGAAGAACTTGAGAACAATCTTACAGGAGGCTTCTTTATAGCTCTTAGGCCAGTTTTCTGGACCCGGGATAGAAGAAAGCATTTTGCTAGGAGGATGGATGGACAGACAGACTGGACCAGAGAATCAGAGAATCATAGAATTGTCA
>NW_009698416.1:0-30968 GCF_000703405.1 Apaloderma vittatum
AGGTTCCCTTTAGGTATTGGAAGGCAGCCATTAGGTGCCCCGGAAGTCTTCTCTTTTCAAGACTGAACAATCCCAGCTCCCGCAGCCTGTCCTCGTAGCAGAGGTGCTCCAGCCCCTGGATCATCCTTGTGGCCCTCCTCTGAACACGCTCCAACAGATCCATGTCCCTCTTATGGTAGGGGCACCAGAACTGGACGCAGTATTCAGGGTGGGGTCTCACAAGAGGAAAGGGGGAGAATCACCCCTCTTGACCTGCTGACCACGCTTCTCTTGATACATCCCAGGATGTGGTTGGCCTTCTGGGCTGCATGAGCGCACTGCCGGCTCATGTTGAGCTTCTCATCTATCAACACCCCTAAATCCTTCTCTTCAGGGCTACTTTCTGTCACAGTGTATGGAGGGACTGCTTTGTATACTGTGAAAAGTGCCAGCATGTGAGAAAAAATGCACAATTGTGGTTTAAAGTTGAAGCAGGTAGATGCTGTACCACTACTTTCCTCTTTGCATCATGAAAAGCAGGATGAGTTATCAGAAGTTTCTCTTGGCTGAGGATAATTTTGATGCCAGGACTTTTGATTTCCCAGTTAGTAATTTAAAAGAGTTCTGGTTTTGTTTCTGATGAAACTTGAAAAGTCTAAGAATCTTCATACTATATAGAGAAGTGTCAACCACAGAAGAAGCTGGATATTAAAAAGTAGTGGTCCTTATTTAGTAGCTTAATGTGATAACATTCTATATTTCTGTAACATGAGGTTAGAAAAACTTTAATAGCTATGGACAACTAATTCAAAAAACAGAAATGAGAAACTCAAGTGTGTGAGACAGCTGTTAATGTTGGGGGGACTTCACAGTCCTGAAAATTTAGAAGATCTTTAGTGGATTTTTCAATTTCAGTGTTTGAACTTAATTTTCAGACCCATCCGTGCCCTGGCTGGGGGAAAACCAATTGCTCTTTCTAGGAAAACCAATTGATCTTTCTAGCTATGGTGAATTGTATCTAGAATGAGAAGTTTATCCACTGCTCGGTCCTGTCTTGCTGGTTTGGAAAACAGAGTACTTGCAACTGATACTTTTTTCCTGTATTCTTTCCATCTTCCAAGTAATCCTGTTACACTTTTAAAAACCCTTCAAAATATGTCATGTGACACTTAACTTGAAATGCTTCATACCTCTTGCTATCAAAGATAAGGAGAAGAAACATTTCAGCAAGGGTTCAGTAGCTTGTTATTTCCTGTTGTATGTTCTATTTTGGATAGAGTGCTAAGGAAAACTATTTTATTTTGTCACTCATATTTAGTGATTATAACTCTGCTCTTCGAAATAGATATTTTACTTCTCAAACATTTATAAAAATACACAGAATGCATAAAAATAAGTACTGAATATTTTTTTTAAGAAGGCAGTTTATTTGTAAAATGTTTACAAATAGAGAAATGCATTAGTTACATTGCAGAATGCAGAAGCATAATAGCTATAAATAAAGATAATTGAGAAAGTGAAAGTGATCCAGGATTTTTAAAAATGGCATCTGCGTATTTGTGTGTCTAGTGTGGGGTGGCTTGTAGAATCAGGTTGTTCTTTATGGTTTATCATTTCTGATTTTTGTAAAATAGAATATTGGCATAGCTTTTGGGAAATGCAGTACTGGATATGACAAAATACATAAACATTATGGGGGCTGAGTAGGCAGGCACCTTGAGGAAGTGCATGATTTACTTTCTCGTTTTTCAACAGAAGCTAGTACATTCCTATTAGCCCTGGTATTTTATTTTTACACTGTTCTTAAAAGACTGCTGATGAGTAACTGTGGGTTACCTCAGAACTAAAACAGTTTGACTGCTTAAATATCCGTACAGGTGGAGACTGTTACAGGGGTGTCCATAGCAGGCTAATGTAAGCATGAAAACATTTATCTTCAAAGTATTATGGTAAAGTTATGTAACAAATACAACATACCATTTCAGTAGGAAGAAAATCTCGTTATGGCACCATCAGGAAGAAAGCATGGAGGAAAAGCTGGAAAACCAGTACAGGAAGACCAAACCATACCTGCCTATGACTTTAAAGAGGAAAGAAAGGAGCTGAGTGGATCAGACGAAGATATTAGAGAAGGTGCTTTATGGTTTTTTTAATACAATTTTTTTTAAATGTGAAGTTTACAATATTTCTGACTATGAACAGAGATGAAGACACTTCAGTGTTAGCGGGTGTGAATAAACACAGTTCATAACATTTGTCACCGCTAGCCTCCTGCTGTGTCAGAGAAGAGAACGCAATACAGTAGCTCTGTATAGCCCATTATTATGTCTTAAAATTATAAGTGGAGTCTGTAATAGAGCAGGATTTTGTTACTTTATGCTAATGCCGTGCCCTTCCATCACCTGGCTGCAGGTGAGATCAGCATAGAACAGGAGGGCTCTGCTTGCGTGTATGGAGTGCTGAGTCGGGCAGGGTAGTTGGGGTCTTAATGCTGGCAGAGTTAGGAGTGCTTCAGGAAGAATCTGAACAGAAGAAAAGAAAGAAGAGGAAGCAGAGAAAGCTGAGGAAGAAAGAAAAGTCACCCAAGGGGTTCTTGTTAATTTTGAGGGACTGTCATTAAAACAAGTGGACTTTGCTTAAATGTGCAGTTCTCATTCATCACGTGGTAGTTTGATATAACTCCATTTCTGGATTTTTGTCTTTCAGCAGTTCTCTCTGGGTTTGTTTCTTTGAATTTCTTCCTTTCTTCATTTGTTCAGACTAAATTTCCCCTGCCCCTCTTCTCATTAATACAAACCTGACAGCCAAAGATTTTCATTTTTTTGAGAGAATATAAATATTTGTTTGTGATTATGCTTTTCTTAAAGGTCAGAGTACCTAATTTTACTTTACAGTGGAATTAAATTCTTACGGATTGGGCTTTTTCAATTTTTAGATTATTGTTACCTTTCTGATGACTCTCATGTTGTGAGTTGGGAAAAATTGTGTAGTAGTGGATAGAGAAGGTAAAATTGGTTGGGACCAGTCTAGAGGAATTTGAGGCAGTGCCAGCTCTAATCGAGCCTTGCAGAGTAATTCACCACCTCCTGTCAACAACAGACTCAGAGTTTAAGTTGCTCCGTCTGTTAGGGATGGGAGCCGAGATCTGTGAGACCTGGCCAGAGAAGTGGCGTTACAAAATAATAATTAACTTTGTAACTCATATGACCCCCTACAAAATGTAAGATCCTTTTTGTAGCTCTTTCTGAAATTTATATTAAGGTGAAACACCAGTAAAGGAAAAGCATGGAAAGAAAAGACCTTTGGTGACTACTCATGTGATTCCAGATGATGTGGGGTAAGGTTAGGATTTTTATTTTTTTGAAAATAAACAACACTGTTTAAGTAGATACTGATTTCAGTTACTCACTATGCTGGTTTGCTTGGGGTGGGTTTTTTTTTTAGTATTTGCTTCAAAAATTAGGTGACATAACCAGCCTATGCCATTCTGTGATTCTATGATAATGCAGTAATTGTAGGTTAAAAAAAAGAAAATGTAACATTTTTAAATGAGTAATTCTGCAGTTTCTTTGTAAATACTTTTGAACATGCATAAAAATATATATGTCTTAAAATTCTTCTTTCAAAAGATGATTTAAGCTTTATTCTAAATTGTTGATAATTTCATTATTTTTTCCCTCTGAACTTAGCTGCTTGAAGATACTAACAGTACTTTAAATGAACCAACTATTGCATGAAAATACATTTTTTACAGCTAATCTTAAGAAGTTCAGTATTTATGGGTAGTGTAAATGAAATAAAGTGTATGTTGAAATAGTTTTTAGCAAGATTATAGCGGCTGAGTTGAATATACTGGTTTTATGGTGTATTTTTTTCCCTCTTCAAAAAAGAAAGTGATATCCTGTGGAGGAGATGGTATAAAAACAAGATTAACATTTTATTTACCCACCATGTCCTGTTTTGGACTTGGCAGATAATGTAACACTGCTGCCTTATGCTCTGGTGGATAGCATCTTAAAGGTGTTGTAAAAACAACCCTGATAGAATTTTATTTGGCTTTTTCTTAACTGTGCCATTCATGCTAACTGTGATGGACTTGTTTTCATTTGATGTTCAGAATACATTTTGTGTTTTCTTTTTATATGGGTAATTTTCATTTCTATTTACCATGCTCTCTTACTCCAGACCCTCTAAATGCCACATACTGCCTTTATACTGGGTATTAAGTTAATAGTCTAGTATTTTTTTCTTTTTAAAAAAAGAGACCTCTTACAGAAAGAGAAGTGTCCTTTTTTAACTTGTAGAACAGTAATGGCTCTGTCACTGCTTAGAAGTAATGGGTACATATATAAAATTAGTTCTAAACACATGCAACAGGTCTTATCCTAAAGACAGAAAATGGCAAATAAAATAAATGCTGTTTTCTAGGGGTGAAGTACAGAATATGCTGGAAAGATTTGGAGGTATGTATGTTTACATTCTAATAAATTAAAAAGCAATTCACGTATAAGTTGCAGAATTGGCAGTAATTCCTTACCATAAAATAACTTTCAAGGTTTACCTAAAATAACCAGCTGTTGTAGCATTTTTCAGCATTTCCGAAAAAAGGGAGTTTTCAGAAAAAAAAGTGTCTAAACAGAGCAAAAGTTAGGAAGAAAAGGCAATGGCCGCATATAAAATGAGATCTAAGTATTAGTGTAGGTAATTCCAAAGGAGAAGGGGAAAGACGCACAAGTATGTTTGATCATCAATTCCAATATTAAGATGAGGCTTAAGATGCAGTGATTATGTTGTGGAGAAGAGGGATATGATGATTTAGCTGTTGTTCTTACTGAATTTTTTGGTGCAATGATGTAGAAGAGACTGAGGATTGCAAGACTTGAGTGAGAAATTAGGGGCATGTAAATGTTAATACAAGCAGGACTAATAGAACAGATAGTTCTAATCCTAGACAAGGAATTTTGGAAGTAGATTGCAGTTGCGATACAGAACGAGCTAGGGAGTAGTCTGTACTCTGCACCTTCAGAAGTCTAGAGAACAAGAAGGGTAGAAGTTTCTAGAAGAGCTAAAGAATGAGAGTGTGTAATGCCAGTCATCTGGTGATGAGAGATTCATGCATGTCCCCTAGTTGGGTTTAGTTTTGTCACAGTCAGATCTTGAGATGGTTTTACTTAGAGTTACGTTTCCAGCCGAGTTCTAGATAGCTGACAGGTTAGAGGAAAATAACATTTCACTTGCAAAGAATGCCTAATACACATCACAGTGTAACAAAATAACAAAAAAGCCGTGGAAGGAAGGGAAACCATCTTAATGCCAGTGTGATGTACTCGATAGCTGATTAATACTTTCATTGCATGTATAAGAGAATGCTGAACACAGTCATCACTTGCATGTAAATCTTAAGGTTAAAAAGGAGTTCAAGGAATTCCTTAATTCAAGAATTAAGACTTATTGCTGTTAAGATACATATCAGAATGCTGTTGTAGATCTAGCAATATAGATAGGAGGAGGATGTCAGTGTTAAAAAGCTAGGATTGCTTGTTATTGAAGACTGAAAAGCAGAATGGAAGGAAGGAAAATGAATGCATCAGAGGGAGAATGCTGTCTGCTCAGAAGAAATGCAGTTGGCATTAGGAGGAGCAGATGCCTCAGCAAATTAGAGAGAGGTTTGACAGATGTTTCCATCTGCAGTGAGAAGGAAAAGGAATTGCTATGTTAACCTTAAGCTGTGACATGTTTGCTGAATGTCCAAATGTAAAGTGAAACAAACCAGATTAACTTTTAAAGTAACTTGTTATATTAACCTTTTAAAAAGTACTAATTCTCTCCGAAGTATGAAAGATAGTTTGCCATTCACTCATTGTATTAACAGTGATAGTAATCACATACTACCTTTTATTTATGTCTAAAATCTAAGTAGTTTGAATGTTACTCTAAATCGTGTGGTTTTTCTATAAGAAAACAGAAGTGTCAGCATAACTAAAGCCCATGAAGATCTACAAAACTGAGCTGGCACAGCAGTCGTGCAGCTAAACTAATGTGGATTTTGATGGCGTGATAAAACGTCGTCAGGTAGTAGTGAGAAGAGCAAGGTGTGCAGGGTATTTCTAGCTTTGAGTAGAGAATTTACAGACTGCGAGATGTTCAAATACAGTGTTTGAAGATACTGCAGTGCGAACCATTGGATAGCATTCCCAGTGTTTCAGTCATACAGGCGTGCTCTGTGATGATGATAATACATATGATGATGATTTCAAGTGCATGTTGGGCCATAATAATCAGCAGGGGAACACATAATGACTGTGTGTAAGGAACCGATTTAAATGAGGTGGGACTCAAAGCCAGACGCTGGAGTAGTTGAGGAGGCTGGGCAGTGAGCAGTTGCAGGAGTGCATGGAGGGGCTTAGGGAAGCAGCGCTCATACCAGTGCCAGCAGCAGGTTGAGGGACACAGCCAGGAGCCCAGATGACATTAAGTTTCTTTCCATGAGAACACACCTCGCTCACCTCTCCGAAGCGTAACTCATCAGCCTTTTTGATAAAAGGCGCAAAGTATCTTGGCATGCTTAATCTCGGACTATTCTTTCATTTTTAGCTGACATTAACAAGGCTCTCTTAGCTAAGCGGAAAAGATTAGAAATGTATACAAAAGCCTCACTCAAAACCAGTAACCAGAAGATTGAACACGTTTGGAAAACACAGCAGGAGCAAAGGTAATGTTTACCCTTGTTTCAAACCTGTGAAATCAAATTGCATTTTGTGCCACAGCATGGATAGCTAGCTGGTCCATCTTCTTGAAGTTAAACACCAAGCAGCATGTCTGCTAAATATCTGCTCATGTCCTCTGGTTTTGGTGCCTCCAGTTGTGCCCATGTAGAGGGTTAGGCAGCTCTCTCCTACATGCTCCCAACTTCAGAAAGTGCATCCTCTCAGAAGAGACTCAGCTGAAAAGTAAAATCACTGAACCAGGACAGTCCACTGGGTTAAACTGACAGAAGTAGTTTTGCATGATGATTTCTCTTTTGAGCAGAGGAACTTAGGATTTGAAGTTTGAGAGACAAGTACCTTAAAAAGCTGGGTTTACTTTTGCTTTATCTTTATGGAAAATGACCTTTGCTGTTACTTTTTGTTGTTTTTTTCCACTTCAGTTGAAATTTTCTGTTTCTGCTTGAAACTTGAAAAATGTTCAGTGAAATTTTTATACCATTCTGGTTAAGAAAGAGAATAATTTTCACATAATAATTAATTTTCATCCTACATAACATTCCTTTTGCCTCTTAAGAAACATTTGCTACATCTGATACTACAGGTAGAGCAAATTGAAAAGGTAAACAGCTAAAAACTGAAAGTCAGCAATACACCTGACGGTCTTGGCGGTTTCATACATACATGTATTTGAAAGTTGCATTGACAAAAATTGAGTTTCCATAGAGAAAATACGGCATAATGAACTAATGACTGAGATAATCAATTTGTCATTATAAACCCCTTGTGTTAGAGGTAAGTGCTGTAGTTGGTTTAGAAAAACATAGTAAATCTCAGAAAACCTGACACTGTTAGGAAGAAAAGTTGTGGGTTTTTTTTTAAACCTGAGTTTTGAAGATGAGTGCTGTCTCTTTCTCTGTATATCCTCTGCGTTCACTCAGGAAGTGTGTGTGTGTCTATGTGTGTCTGTGTGTGTGCTTGTGTGTTTGTTTCAAAACATCCAGTGTTCAGTTAGGGACAGATGTGAAAATGGCCTGCTTATCTGTGCCAACTCCTTTTATTCTGCTCCATGTGTGTCCACTGAACTTGAGTTTTCCTCGTAATTCGTCGTAGCATTTGTGTCTGTTTATAGGCAGAAGCTCAATTATGAGTTCTCCCAGCAGTTCCTGACTTTATTTCAGCAATGGGATGTAGATGTGCAGAAAGCAGAGGAGCAGGAAGAAAAACTAGCGGTGGGTTTCCACCATGGCGTGAGTCTCATGGAAGGAGGGAAGGAGGGAATATTGATGTTTAGACAGTTGAGAAATGTAAGAACACTTTATGTAGGTTAAGCAAACATGCGATTGCCTCTTGATTGAAAGAAAAATTCAAGTTTGGTGGCTCTCAAACTGAAAGTGTATGAAATTCTGGGATGTATTTTCAAGTGAAGAGGAGTGCATTTATGAACTTTATTGTGAGTTTATAAATGGCAATAGGTGATGCCCTTGGCCAGCATATGGCTTGAGAAAAGCCATGACCCTTTATGGAGAAGAAAGATGTTTGCTCTTTCTGGGCATCCGTAGATCTTGGGTTCAGGGTAGAAAGGAGTAAAGGAAAATAGTTGTCTTTTAGCATGAATTGCTTAAAAATACGCCTGCATATCATAAATGTGTAAGGACTTGATCACTGAGAAGGGATAGGAGCTAAACAATAAAATGTAATGACAGGATGTTGATTTATTTCTACTCCCAGCACACTTGCAAGTTTTGCTTTTCTCTAGGAAATGCATTTCGCTGGAACACCTTCAAAAACTGTGTTGGATTGCAATCCTCATAGGATCCCACAGGGGTAATTCAGATTGGAAGGGACCTCAGGAGGTGACTCGGGGCTTAATCTGGTCTTCAGTCTTTCTCCATTAATAAGAACATAAGAAAAAGTAACTCTTCAGGCAGGGATCTACATTACATGACCCAGATTTCCCATAAAGGCAGAATTTCTGATCCTGATAAATGACATGTGTTGCTGTCCAAGTGCTTTTGGTTAACTAATGTGGTTATTTTTTTCTTTTGCTTCTGCTTCAGAATGTATTTCGTCAGCAACAAAAATTTTTTCAACAGGCAAGAATAGTTCAAAGTCAGAGACTCAAAACCATTAAGCAACTCTATGATCAATTCCTAAAGGTACAGTAAATTTTCTTCTAAGAAGGTAGCTGATCCTTATCACAACACTCGAGAAAACTATTAATTTGGTCTTTATGCAATACCGTGATTTAAGGTTTGTTTAAGGAAAATAACAGCCTTGCATGAATATTCATGTTAGTATCTTTCTGTTATCTGTTAGGAAAGTGCCTTTTTCTCTCTATGCATGCATGCACATTGTAACTTCAATGAGTTATTTAGTCAAAGGTGTTTTCAGAGATCTGACTGGCTCATGTGTTTCAAATATTTAACCACAACCCTCAGAGCATACCTTCCAAACAGAACGCAGTTTTGTACTAGTTAAAAGATTATGTAAGTCAGTTAAATCATCAGAATTTTGTCTCAACTTTTCCCTTAGATTTTTTCATATGTATGTAAAAAAGTGAAACTTGTTGATCTATTAAAAATACATCTTAGGCTACCATTTACTGCTTTTATTACTGCTGGCAGCTATTTCCCCCATAATGAGAATTAGATACTAATGTTTTTTGTCATTAACCTTTCTGGCTACTGCTGCTTCATGTAAGGAAAGTGACCCTTAAAAAAAAAAAAAAATCAGCTTTAATTCCCTTACTTAGAAATCCCTTCATCGCTTCCTAAGCAGCACTCATTTAGAGAGGAGTTTCCTTTCTGTGACTTCAGATTCAGCATTCACTAAAATGAGAACAGGAAGAAGCTGGTGGGAATGGTGATTTATGGTGAAAACAGGCCTAGCTGGGTGGTTATGCAGTTGGTCCATTTAACTTCTCTGCTGCTTTGTGCATAATTTTTGCATTTGCTGCAAGTTCCTTGAAACACCCATTTTTTTTAGACAGTGCTTATAGAGATAATGTATTTTAATCACGATTCATTACTGATCAACTACGGTGTGTTTTGATTTTTTTTTTTTAACAAAGTACCTAAAACACTAGACAGCAAACAAAAAATGATTGAGTACAACTACTCAAAAAATAAGACTTTTATTTAAAAAAAAAAGCTTTTCCCTGTCATTTTACACTAAGTACAAAACGCTTTATTATTCCTCAGATTTCCTCCCCTGCTTTTTTTTCAAAGTAAGGTATTAGAAACTGAAACCATGAGAAAAATGAAAGTACTCTAAATGAGTACCATAGAATCACTGAGGCTTGGAAGGGACCTGTGGAGGTTGTCTAGACCAGCCTGCAGGTGGTACAGCAGGGCTACCTAGTCAGTTGCCCAGGATTTCATGCCCAGATGGCTTCTGGGTATCTCCAAGGATGGAGACTCCTCAGGCTCTCTGGGCAGCCCATCCCAGCGCTCCATTACCCTCACAGTAAAAAAATAATTCCTGATGTTCAGAGGGAACCTCCTGTGTTTCAATTTGTGCCCATTACTCCTTGTCCTGTCACTGGGCACCTCAAGAGCCTGGCTCGATCTTCTCTGCACTCCGCCTCCATCAGCTGTTTCTGTCCATAGATAAGGTCCCCGCTGAACCTGTAGGACTCTTAGCTTTACTGAAATGCAGGATCACCAGGTGAGCCCTCACAAGACGCCAAGTGGAGCAGCCCGTTTCCTTCACGGGGTCTATACTGTTTAAAAAAAAAAGAGCAGAATGTGAAGCCCTGGTTGTCTGTCAAGACTGTAACAAAACTCGTCAATTGTCAGTGACCACCACTGCTGTAAAAATTAAATTGTAGTCTGAATGATGGCTTGTTCGTTTGATTTAAATGAACCCTTGGACATTGAATAGTTCTGAATTAAGATTATCCTTAACTTCAGAGCATGGAAGAGCTGGAGAAGACCAATGAAAACCTTCTAGCTGGTGCACAAAGTGAACTTCGCAAAGAAATGGCTATGTTGCAGAAGAAGATTATGATGGACACTGTAAGTATCAAGAGCTGTGAAGAAGTTAATCAAGTGCACAAATTGAACATTCTCTAAAAAAACTCATTTGACATTCATTTAATGAGCTCAAAGGAATTGTATTGATACGGCATTTGTTCAGCATTATCTCCTTTTTTTTCTTGTAACAGCAACAGCAGGAGATGGCAACTGTTCGCAAGTCTCTTCAGTCCATGTTATTCTGATGGCTCAATGGAGAAACAACTTGTACCTAAGTAACATGATACAAGTATAGGCATTAGCCATAGAGAAGTATGTTAAGATTTAAATGTTTAAAAGTTCTTATTAATTAATCAGTCATGTAATGTATTGTTCTAATCTTGTAAGAATGTGTATTAGTAAATTTGTAACTTTGGGGTGGAGGATATGGAGCCCAAACCAGTTACTCTTTGTCCAATTAAACTACTTAATAGTGACTTTCAGTAGCACTGGAGTGTTAAATTGTTTTAACAATGGGCAGAATTAATGAAAGATGCATTACCCAAATTTTACATAAATTTAGGCCTTCGGGTTCACTGTGCAAATAAAAGCATTTTTCACAAGCTGCAGATTTCAGGATTTTCATAGCTTCAACAGTTCACCTGATGACATATCAGTAGTTATAAAAGTTCACAAAGTATCACAAAACTCCTCTAAGTTTAATAATGTGTATTATGCTAAATTAAATTCTATTAACTCTTTCGTTAGGCTAGGCAGTGTAGTATCTTTGTACTAGTAAGAGATGTATGAACTGCTGCAACTTGTCCAAAAAGTATTTTCTTTAGTTGAATGAGAGCTGAGTATCACATCTTTCTATGACATCTGCTGAGCACAACTAAACATTAGGCATTTTGGGGTATACAGTTCTTCAGAACTACAGCTAGAAGTAATCTAGCTCATTTATTTAGTACATGTTATTACAAGCCTTTGAGACGGAATATTACTTTTTGCAATTCCAAATGACTAACAATTTCAGGAGGCCTAAGTTTTAAGGATAAACCATTTATCTTTCATGTATCTCATTACAGTAAATCATTATAAATTAAGCAATTGGCTTAGCTTGCATGCAGCAAGTTTTAACAGAAAACCATTACACCTGAATATTCATTTTTACAAATTAGGTTCTAACATATTTCATGTTTAGACTTAATACAATAGTAGATAAACCAAAAAACATCCACACACCCACTCGCACAAATGTGATGTTTCCCTAACAGTGTATTTCAAAACCAGTCTGTAGAGATTCCTCTCCTCAGCTCACGACAGTGTCATCTGGTGATGGTTCTCCAGTTCGGAGAGGCAGATGCATGACAGCCAGCTTAGAGCAACCTCAGCTATTACCCGGCTGCAGCTGAACAAGCAGCTGGTACAGAGCACTTTCTGTTCTGCATCTGCTGGGGCCCGGGGAAGGAGGAAACACAGAAATTACATTGCTAGAGTGATGTCTGAGATGACATAGGCCTCTGGTAGGTAACTACACCAATTTGTAACTGGGCTGTTGAGTCCTCTAAGGATGATTAGATGATCCTGTGAAACAGTTAACAGCTGCCTCATGTTTCTGGTTTTTTCTGACTAATTTCTGCATAAGTTTATCATACGCACACTTCAATCATGTCCTTAAAACTACTTTTTACCTGTATGTGACGCATTTTTGAGCATTCTAGGGAAACAAACCTCACTTGAAAAATGTGTGTTTTTTCATCACGTGGTTAATCTGTTTACAGTATTCAAACTGAAATGGTCTCTACTCTCTTTGCCTATGGTGTGAATTCAGGCTAAGTTCACAGGTAGGTGCTATGTCTTTCTGAGCCTCAAAGAGGAGTAGTAGGATTAATCTGGAATTGATATTAGTCACAACTGATAGTCTTTTGGCAGTAACTGTTACAGTTATCCCTCATGTATATCAGTATATCCTTCTTAGGCAGGTGCATGGTAAATGGCATTTTATTACCCTTAAATTTGGCAGACAATACGCCACTTTTAAAGTTCCTTGAACACCTCAGGAAGTAGTTCTGGATTAATGTGCAGCTAGGAATCTGCAGTGGTGATATTTTTAAAACAAAGCAGAGCATTCTTTATTGTACAGTTCAGGAAAGGCTTCACAAACTCATAGCTCAGCTACATATCAGCAACTGTAAGTGGCAATGGAGACTTATATTCAACAGCTCCTTACAAAAATCTTCAAAGAGTACCTTTTTAAAGGAGCTTAAGCTTACAGGGCTGGTGTGCAAGTCACAATTTGCTTGTACAGGTAATAAGCTACTGTCATTCAGCTTTCATGTGTGACAACAGCAGCCCTTTAGCTAGGCACCTTATGTTAGGCAGTGGGTTTGTTCCTAAAGTAACATAAAGGCTGATTGTGGGACTGACTTTCTGTTTTGCAGAAACACATTAGGGTTTAATTCTGTGCAGTTTTGTTTGCATAAAGAACAGTGACAGCTACAAGACAGATTAGATAGGTAGGCAAACACACCAATGGCAAACATACTTCAGAGGGAATTACATATGGGTGGGTTCATTGTCACAGTCATTTATCAGTGAACTTTGTCATTCACTTGCATAGTTTCACAGATACAAGTTAGAGTAAGTAGAAGTTAG
Source organism: Apaloderma vittatum (assembly GCF_000703405.1). Classification (NCBI taxonomy): domain Eukaryota; kingdom Metazoa; phylum Chordata; class Aves; order Trogoniformes; family Trogonidae; genus Apaloderma; species Apaloderma vittatum. The sequence goes on from NW_009698416.1 coordinate 13,298, forward strand.
TGTCCTCAAAATACACAACTACCTATAGTCGAGATAATGATGGGAGTACAATGAGACAAAGCTTATTGTAACCACAAAACAAGAAAGTGACCTTGAAAGAAACTACAAGCTACAATTGTATTTATTAGCAGTGGGTTATGCACTTTAAATACTAGAGAACACATGAATCCTAAAGGCACTCAGAATATTTTGATGTAGAAGAAAATTTTCCTGAGCTGTATCTCCTTCATCCTGCAGATCCAGTAGCTTGGTCCTTAGAAATACTGGATCAGAGATTAACAAGCAGTTTTACCTCATGGCTGCCTCATTTTAACAGTCTTAATAATGCAGTACTGTATTCCTTGATACCTCTGACTACCACTTCACAGCAGTTCCAGGAAGACTTTAGAAATTAACACTACAAGATCAGTCACTTGTTCTAGGGCAAAGTGAAAACTCTCTTCATATTCTAGCTGGTAGCACCTTAGCTTGCAGCCTACATTTACCAGACCAGAAGCACAGAATTAAGGTCACCCAACAGGAAATGGCAGAAGTTTCAGACATGGTATGAAATAACAGGTGCAGTGTTTAGAACACAGGGAAATACATCCTGGTTCGAAAGTGCTGATCACAACAATCTGCAGGACTTTGTATTTAGCAATTCTAACATATAGTAATGTCTAGGGCAGAGTGAGTTTCCACATAGAACTATTTTTCTTGAAAAGCTTTATCTGTCTTCCCCCCAAAAAAGAGAAGCTGCTTTATTCAACTTCCCCCTAGCTACTTTGTCTCTTGTCCTTAACCTATTTAATCAGTCATTATGGTTTTGAACCTGTTCAGGAGCTTGATGAGATGAAATTCTGAAGACATGTATGTGAAGATGAGCAGCAATCTGTAGGCATACACCAGTGGCATATCTCAGCATATCAAACAAGGATATGAACTTTAAAAGAACAAAACAGAACAGGTTAATTTTTTTTTTTAAATTGCCTCTACTATAAATTCATTTATACTTTAATCAACCTATTCAAGTGGCAAGTTTAACAAGCATTTTAACATATATAGTCTATTTATTTATTCTCTCTAACCAAACAGCATTAAACACTTAAAAAGCCTCAAAAATAACGGTTGTTAGTCTGCAGTTACCAGAATAACTTTAAGCAAATCACCTGAACTAAAGACAACTACCAAGAGAGATCTGAAAATTTACTTTCACATCTCTGTTCCAAGGAAAGGAAGCCAAACAGCTCCCAAAATACATGTTTACATGGTACCCTGGCACTCCCTCTGCAGTGACGGCTGAAATCTGACCAAGTCAGCAGTGGCAGAACAGAATGGCAGAGACAGTTCTCAATCCATTCCTTTAAGTATCCTTCAAATGAAAAGTATAAACCAAAATGCTTACCAGTGCTATCCACAGAACAATATATTCATCGACAAAACTGTCAAAGTACTGATCCAAAACCAAAAGTCCTGGCCCAATAAATGCAGTCTCCTGAAGAGAGATTTCACTTTTTGTCATGTGAGCGACCTATGTTAAAAAAGAATAAATAAAAAATAAGAGAGAGCCAAGAAGGCACCTCACTGCAAGATCAATGTACCTACCAGAAAACCTCCACCTGACTTATGAAAGGGTGCAACATCCCTGCCCAGCAACAGCCTCCTGTCTTCGGTGCTTCAGAAGCAACAGGCAGGCCCAGAGCTTAAGTGCTTCAGGACCTGCTGCTCCCTCACTTTCTTTCCTGAGGTCCCAGTAACCTCTTTCCAGGTTATTTGATCAATAAGTAGGACTTGAATCAAGTGATAATCAAGTGATAACACACTATTTGAATTCTCGGTGGTAATTTTTTTTGGCTTTTAGTATATACAAAATGTGTCCACGTCCTTCAATGTTCTTTTTTAATATGTTACTTCTATACCAATGCATTTTAGGTATTTGCAGGGATTCCTCATTCTTATTTTTTCAGTGCTGTATTCGAAGCGTAAGACTAGGCAAGTGTATTGCTGAAAATGAATACTAGTAACTTAAACTGTTGTTTACAAGTCTAACTTGAAAATTTTGGCTTTTTCCTAGCCAAAAGCTAACTAGAAACTAAGCTTTTGCTTTGGTGACAAGTCTTGATTTCACTGTTTAGTAGAGCTAGCGATACATGCACAGAGATACTTTACAGAGTGACTGAGAGAGGAAGAAAGATTACTGGGGGAGGAGGGAATCTCTTTCCCCTATATACCTTGATCCTTCCATATTTAGCATTCTTAGAGACAAAAAACATATTTAAAAGAAAATCAGCTGGCTGGATTACTGTTGTTAGCAAATATGCAGTAAGGGAGATTTTATTTTTTTTTCTGAACTCACTGATAATGTTTTTAATGACACAGGAAATAAAAGTTTCTCTCTTCATTTCAGTGATTAAATTCCCATTTCAGATCATTAAATCAGAAGCCACAGCACTGTTAGTAAGGCCTGAAGGATCACAGTTGTGATGTTAAAAAAATACAGTATATTTCTAGGAGTCAGTTAAACAAAACTGAAAGTTCTAACCCATGCACTTACCATTAAGTGTGTATTTGCATCAGTGTCATATAGAACTCTCTAGAGGAGCCCGAGTCTAGTTCAGTGTCTTGGTCATAATGAAACAGGCGCTAACAGCGGCCTAGCAGAACGGGAAATCTTGCCCTGTGCTCACTCATCCAGGAGGTGTTCAGCCAAGAACCAATTTAGTTTTAGGAGGTTCAGGACAAAAGTTCCTTACCACCAGCTTCTGTGAGATCTTAGCATTCGCGAATCCAAATGTCAAGACATAGAGGCAAGCGTGTTTCTCAAACAGCTGCGTTGTAGACTTTTTGTAGATCATAACAGCCAGTGTGACAAGTAGTCCAATGTGCAGGCCTGGCGACAGGACACTTGTTCCCTGAAATACAAATGGACAGAAAATGTGTCTTAGGCTTCATTCACACAGTAAGGTCCAGATTTTATATGTATTGCAAATCCTGTTAAACAAAACCAGATGAACTTACTGCTATTGTAGATCCATTCTTTCCAACCCCTCCACCAAAAATGACACGGAAGTAATTGAAAAAAGAAAGTGCTGTTCCACACAGTATTCCAATAACTGCAAAGAACTTCAGTTCTAAGTCCATCAAGGGGACCTTATTAGGAAAAACAAGAGAAAGATACCAAAAGTTACAGATGAGACCTTTTTTTAAAAGCAAATATAAAAAGCTACTGACACGATTATTTTACTTGGACTCTCACTTTCCCAGGGACAAGTTTAGGAGGACAGCGTTTGGAATTTGTTTCCTTACTAAGGAGACGGCAAATTTCTTTTGTAATGTTTAAGTTCAACTTTCAAGTAGTTAAGTTCTGGTCTGGAAATTCAGCTAGACCTTACCATGCTTATCCTTACGATCTTCTCCAAGTATTTTTACTACAGAATCAAAAACTTGACATAGACCACGGCATCACCCAGGCATGGGAGGAGGGAGAAGGACAGTTCCTTCTGTTTCACTGTGTAACACAACACGGAACCACAGGAAACACAAACACCATCTGCCTGCTTTGTGTTTTGGTACGTGTTTTTTGTTATGCTGTATCTTTGCATTTAGAATAGTTGCCAGACAAAAATTTTAATTAAACAGTTACCTTTCAGAATCAACTGCAGTTTCAAGGAAACTTCCAAAGGCAGCAGAGGATTTAAAAAAAAAAGAAGTAGCAATAAATTGAAACCATTGACTATATTTTTGAATATAGAGTGTTCTGAGATACAGCATAGCTACCATAGATTTTAATATTAAAGAGAAATCAATCATAACTAAAGACAAGCGGTTTGAAAACAGAACAAAAGCATCTTGCGAGATGGGGAAAGGAAACAAAGTTTAGCTAAACATTTCTTAGTTTCTGAATAAACTCGTGAATTAATTTGAACTACTCAGTGGTTTGTATGTAGATGAATTTGCACTGGTTATTGCATGGAATGGACTCAGCTCTTCCACACGCTACAGAGCTACAAATTTCTGAGTCTCTGAGCCTCCAGAAAAGATGAAGTGGCTAGTCTAATATACTTTTGATCTTGTCCACAAAAGTTCATCTTTAAAGATGAGAATAAAAGCCAGAGATAGGGCAATACTTTTGGACAGAAAACATTTAGTTGAATACGGATATTGAATATACAGATGTGACAAAACTGTCTCCATTGGCATGTAAATATGGATTATTTAACCAAAATCCTCCTAACTTCATCTCATGGTTTTGTTGAAGTATCTCATCTTTAAATTTTCAAATAAAGCATCTTATAAATCATTTACCTGAACTAAAATGTATGTCTTGCAATGCAACATACAAAAGAAAGACAACCAGAATGAAAACTATTTCCTAAAGCTTAAGTATCTGCAGAGTATTAGTTCCAGATCAGAAGTTTGATTGTGGCAGATGGGGTCTTTTTTTCCCCTCTATGTAGCTCTCAATTTGTGCAGAGGAACTCACACCGTTACACCGAAGTTAACTACGACATCAAAATAACCTACATTTGTACGATAAGCTAAAAGAGAGCATGGGACAGTGGGTGGGTGTTGATGGTACTGGCGCAGGACAGCTTCAAGCACCACAGGAACCGCAAGCGCTCCACAGGAACTGAATGCTCAACTGAAACTTTGAAAAGTCCAGACACTTACCTTGTAGTCCCACACCGCCGTTCCACCATATGCAGATATCAAGAGCAGCACTGTTATGGCTATCTGAACTTCAGTTACATCGATCCTAGGGGGTGAAAGAAAAGGGAGATTTAGTTAAAGTCTTTTTTGCTGTAAGTTTAAGGCAGTGGGGGGGCAGGGGCAAATAAAAACCAGTGACTTTATCTTCCTAAAAGTCCTTCAGGTTACATGTGCATATACAGAATGTGATTTTCCTTGACTGAAAACGATACTTTTATAAGAAGGCACACATTTTTGGCTAATATTTATAATTAAAGCTATACTCCTTATCTAGACCACGCTACATATAATTTTAATAAGGGGGAAACCTTCAATGAATACATTATTAACTATTTGAGAATTTTATCTAAATTTACAGTCTAAATATCAAATCAAGGATTAAGGCAAGCTCACAGTAAATGCAATCAAACATTTCCATTAAAAGCTATCATACAGAAGTATGAACTGGGAAGAAAAGGCTGGGGCAAAAGGGTTCTCTTTATCATATCATGAAAACGTGACAGATACAGCCTGCAAAACATAAGGGCAGTATTCTGAGGATGGAGTCAGTGGATAGGTAAGCAACTGTCCTTTTTCAGAGGACATGTAATTGTTATCTTGCTTTTTTGCCATAAAAACATTTTTTAAATAAGTGGCCTTGTATGTTCTCTAAAGTCTGCACTCTATATTCTACTTTTTGTCCTCAGACAAGATAGCCATCTCTTTATTACTGTATTTGATGGATGAAATGTTTTGAGAAGACCAGAATACATAAAAAAATTAAGCAGAGGCTCAAGAGGAAAAAAAAAATAATAATAAAAAAAATCAATATTTTCAATAAAGCATTAAAATAGGGGAAAAAATGTGCACATCTAAGGGACCTTTTATACTACCAGAAGATCCGAGATGGGTACCTTATCTTGGTTCTGAAGTTACCAGCAAACAGTGACAACGGATGTTTAAAATACATTAAACCAGCAAATTTATTCTAACCGCTTAAAGAAATGTTGTATCATGACCTAAGTCAACACGTACTGTTACTTGCTTAGCACGTGAATTGTTTGCACAGGAAATGGTGTATTTTTAAAGGGAGATAGGAATCAGCTCTTGGCTAATGGAAAACATTTGTCTGATCTTGATAATCACAGTAACACTAAACTCTCTCACCAGAAAGATAGTGATAAAATATGCTGAGTTTCACCACTAGCTTCAGACTCTTAGTTTTAGAAGAGCCGAAGTTTAAGCAGCAACTAGATGAGGTGCTTGTCACGCCTCAAAGCCCTGGGAATGGGTAGCCCCCTCCTTCCTACACTGTTGCACTCCCTCATTTGTACTACAGAGGCTCAGACTGTTGGTCGCAACATCAGCCCAAATCAGAGTCCAAAGATTTTAAGCAACCACTGTGGGGTACTCTACACAACCTGACAGCGGGATAGGACCCAGATCCTTCCTGGCCACCAGCACTAGGCCTTTCTCGCCTGTCATTTGACTTCTAAAATCAAGTGCCGCTAGCTCATATACAGCATCAGTGAAAGCTTCCCCCCATGTTATTATGTGTCAGCCTTTATTTAGACTCTCACCTCTGTACTTAAAAGAAATAAAATTGCAAGCCTTGAAAAAACACTCTGACCTGTTTTCACTAAGAAAAAGTAAGTTATCCTGGAGAAAAGGAGCTGTGTCTAATTTCAGTCAGCATGGTGCACCAGGCCATTCCAAACTGCTTGTACAAGGCACTATCACTATATTTTCACAGAAGTCATCAAGTTTTCAAGAGAGATATTTTTATGTGGTACTGGAGTCTCAGTCCCTTCCTGATGCACTGTTTTTGTTTACAGTGCAAAATGCCCTTTAAAAATAGCAGGATGAGTAGGCAGGTAGAAGAGTTACAGTTTGTGTGGCAAAATGCATTATCAGCAACTAAAAAAAGAGCTCTTAACATTACCACTCTCTTTTTATACACAACATTGAACGGTACGCAAGGATAGCTGAGTAGACCTACAAACAGGTGATTTAGCAAGTGACTAGGATTAGCAGGATAGCCTTCATTGATCACTTATTTCCAGTTTTGCTGCTACAGAACTCTGATCTTTTCCTCTTCAGAAATCCTTACCGAAGTGCAGGTCTTCCTTTAAAACCAGCAAAGGGCCCTCCGCAGCTAGGCAGCATCACAGCTGCAGGAGGGTGAGGCAATCCCTCCACTACTCGGAATTAAATTCAAATTGTGATCTTCTACATCAATGTCATGACTCCTCCTCCTACACTGCAGTGGAAACAGATGGAATTTCTACCAAGTCATGGGCAGTGTCACAGCAATCTCTTAGAACTGTCACCTAACACAAAACCTGAAGGACATCAAAGCTAGTATGAGCCAGATTAAAAGCAAAGCCCCTACATAAACCTGGGATAATTCTTCAAGCACTGCCACAGCTCTGTGGAACTCCTTGCCAAAGGACACAATGGATGTGGAGAGTTTGTTCAAAGGAAAGCTGAAGATGTCTATGGAAGCAAAACCCATCAGCAAGGAAATTTATCTGAAAATGCACATTGTTGAGAGTCTCCTAAGTGGCTGGGACATTACAAAGGGAGGTACTGTAGATGCTTGCTCTGTCCCTACTCCTACCCAGAGCACTTGTTTAAACTCTAGGCATGGTGCTTGTATGGGTTCCTAAAACGAATCCACAGATAAAAGACAAATGCATGCAAACAAAGCATTTACAGCTGAAATCAGCTGTTAAAAGAACAAATCCTCAGCATTATGCGGAGTTTTAGAGTCTTGCCAGGTAAAATACAAGCCTGCTAGAGCATTAGGGAGATGAGGAAGAAGGTGAGAGGAAGAGAGAGCAGGGAAAAAAAAAAAAAGGAAATCAAGTAGTTAGCAGTCTCAGGTATTAAGCCACATGTACTTCTAAAGATACCTACTTACTTTCCAAACCTTAGTATGCCTGATACATATGTCTGCCAGTGAGCAGAATAGAACATGAACAGTCCCACAAAACAACAGAAAAACAACCAGTCAGGATTTGTTCCTAGTCGGATTGCTATGCAGGATCCAAGGACAACAAAAACTGAAAAGCAGAAACGAACATGTTAGTCACATAGCCTCTTTGCTTGCAGATAAGAGAAATAAATCACAAGGCATTTTACATCACTGTAGCAAAGTAATGACAGGACCCATACGTTACTGAGTGGGAGCAGCTAACCTCAGGGACAGTCCTGGCAGGAGAGACCAAAACACAGGACTCCTTTTCTAGCAAGCGAGGGCCCTGCCTTCTAGCCTGCAGCAGTGGTTGTCCCTTCTGCTGGCCTTATCTCCTGTCCTTTGCAGCCCCAACAGCTTCAACTGAAGGTCCCAGCTCAGAGGGACGAGGAGTTGCACTTCTCTGCAAAGTGAGGCATCAAGATCGTACCAACCCCCAGGGCAACTGTTTCGGCCATTAAGCTCGTACAGAAGCACAGGCATTGCCACCAACAGCAGCTAAGTTACAGAAAGTGAAACTGAGCAAGGCTCACTTTTTAAAGACTCCAAATCAACTTTTCTTAAACTCCTTCTAAGGAATATACATTCTCCTCCTCCCAAGTGTAGGCTGGACACCCTGTTACCAAACTCATAGTTTGGCACCTCACTCCTAAAGCAAAATCCCTTAGTTTCACATGTCAGCATCAGTCTTTTAGGTGCTTAAAATCCTCTGTTAGGCATCACCTGTACCCTACTGGAAAACATTGGCTCTGTATAGTAAAGAATCTCTAAGCATGGTCCTTTTCAGCTTCAAGAGTTCTGTGATTAATGAGCTCCTCTTGAAAACAGGTAACTTTTTAACAACTAGGATGGGTAACAGTAGGTTAAGGCTACCTGTGGAAATAGAGTCACAGCCATGATCAAAGAGTTCTCCTAGAGGAGAACTACTGTTTGTTCTTCTGGCTTGCTTCCCATCAATGGCATCCAGAGACTGGTAGATAAAAAGTCCTAATGCACCCAGGATGCATGCCCAAAAAGGTGCCTGAAAGAGATTCACATAAAAGGTCACTAGGCAGTTCCCAATTTCTTTGCTGATTATCTGTTTCATTAAAGGTAAAATACTGTTTGGCACAAAACTATACTACATTGCACTATTTGTTAGTTAACGGACAAACAAAACTCCTTGCACTAGCCTTTATGTGAACCGTAGTAACTACTGTACTGAACCACTCCAGATACCAGTGGAACAGAGGTCCTTCTATTTATTTATGAAAAAACAACAACAAAAAAATCACCTCTCTTCTGCACCAATTGCCTTATTTTTTCCACCTTAAAACCATAGCACTTCTATAATTATTGGTATCCTTTGTGTTGAAAAATGTTCTGAAAGTAAATCTTTAAAAAACAAAGTAGTAGCAAGGCACTTAGTAGAGTTCTCCACAGTTTTAAGTGACAGATGCTTAGATGATTTGCTCAGATTTACAACCCATAGATCTGGAAATCCATTATATTTTACTAAATAAAGACTTCAGTTTGCACAGAAAGAGATGTTTTTCTAGCATACAAAAATTGACTACACAGGTACTTCAGACAAGGATTTGAAGAAATTAAGTCATTTACTGAATATGAAGGAGCAACAATCTGCTTAATACAGACCATCAGAGTTTGAAAACAAGCTGTGAATGAGTTAACAATAACATGTGCCTTAGGTTCAGATGAACTGCCCTACAGTAGTACCTTTCAAACGCATTATTTTCATGCGCACAGTCAGTATGTCCTTGTTTGTCCAGGAACTAGTTTTTACTAAAAAATTATTCATCACGCCTTTTGAACAAAGTAACATTTTTGCCTCAAGAAGTTCCCAGTGGTATCCTTAATATTTAGTTCACAGAAAGGGAGTCAAAGTTAGGTAGGACTGCTGGAAATGCAACTTGCAGGTTAAAAACAAGCTCCCAGCCACAAGGCAGTCACAGAGCTGAATCCTTTCCCACCCTCAGGTAAGGGAGAGCTGCTGGAGCTCTTACACCTCTGCAATTCCTCTCCTGCGCAAACAGATTAACACAATTTCCTAAGTCTGGCAAAGTCTACTAAGCAGATTTAGACAACAGCTCAAATCTCGGTGAGCTGAGATTTGTCCACCCTTCACATAGAGCCAGCATCACCGGGGTCCCCCACTGGGGAAAAAGGGAAAGTGACAGTTGCCAGTGAGTTCATAGGCAGCAAGAAGAATGTAGTCGAGGTGAGCTCCTCCTCCAGACATTCTATTTTCTCATCATCATTACACTCACTGACTTGAGTTAGGAAAAAAGTTATGCCTCCAGTTAGACTGATCCCAAAACAGATCCTTCCAAAAGCCAGCATGCTTAGGAGGGGTTCAGTTCTGAACAGCTTTTCTGTTCTTATTTAAGACTTTCTCATGTATTCAAGGCTGGCTGTTACCGCTTAGTTTTGTGTTTTCGATATAAAAACAATACTATCAGCAAATTCTTGATTTTCCTGCTACCCAGTATTTGGATAATTTCAATAATGAAACATTCCACCATTTAAACTACTTAGTTGGCTCTTTCACCAAATTTTGAAGCAGAAGACAGGCAGAGAATGCAGGACTCCAGCTATAGGCAAGAACTCTGGATTTGTATGTACATAGAAACCTAGAAAACTTAGGAAATTCTTCAAAACTGGAAAGGCCCTTTTTCCCCTCAACCCAGGGAAACTAAGAAAAATTCTAATACTGGTATTCAACAACTCCACAAAGATCACACTATAGAAAGGCAGCTCAAGTGATGACGGCAATACATGCTTGATGTTTACCAACAGAATTAGCTATTTAAGTTTATTCCTCCTTGTTAGTCCAGTTAAACAAAGGAGTTTTGTGTTGGGGGATAGGGTTAAACAGGGAGTGAGTTCTTCGCCATCTTTTGAAAATAGCTTGAAACTTGTCATGCTAATCCCTGGATTTTGGTAAGTAAACCAGGTCACACCCGGCAATTCTGCCCAGGACACCCCTGGATTTTTGGTTGCATTAGGCTCCCTTCCTTTTGCAACCATCTACCTATAACTGAAATAGATTTTAATTTGCTTTAAAGTCATCAGGTTCTCTGTATCGTGTACAAAAGTAGACCGTATCCAGTGCTAAATATGCTACCCAAATTCCTTACCCACTCTGCATTCGCCCCCCTCCCCTTTCCCCTCCTCCCACAGTGTGAGGTGTATCACCAATGAAGTCAAATGCCAGAGCGTGGGCAGTTCCTTATTTAACTGGATCATCTCCATAAGTGAAACACCATTCAGGAACAGAAACCTATTATGGCACTTTTTTTAAAATCATTAACCATAGTGCTGGATGCTGTAAGCTTGGTATTGCCACAACCTTTTGAAATGCAAGCTCCATGAAATACAGCCTCAACTGACACCAAAACAGAAGGTTTGCATGCTGGTTATTGTGGTCAGCTCTTCTAAGTTTACGTAACCCACACAAGGTGATGCAAGATTTCTTGTTCAAGGTAACATTGTCTACATTTACCTTACCTCAAATCAAATGCAACACATTAAACGTAAAAATAAACAAATAAATCAGCTTCAACTCCAACTTCTCTTACTATGTCTTTTTGACAGAGCAACGGCTTTTGTCGAGTTACAGGTTTAAAGTACAGGCATAATCATTAAGACCACCAACCCAAGTCTGTCTGCATTAGCTCCTGCTGGCATAAATCAAAGCAATCATCCCTCCAGACTCAAACTAAAATGATCCTTGACAATCTGGAAAGAAGGGGAGAGTTTTCATCCTCTTCCCAGTAAGGATCATCTGTATCCATAAAAGCCTGGGGTGGATTCATCTGTATCCTCACAGCTGTGGAGAAGGGAAGATCCTAGTAAAACAGGGAAACAGGTGCCTTGGAGAGGTTTGAAGGACAATCTGGAGCATGTCATCCCTAGTCTGTCAGCTCAAATTCAACCCAAAGTGGTAATAACCAAAGGTCCCCTGCAATCAACTACATATTTAGTGGACTAAATGAATGCTCTAATATTTGAAATGGTAAATTGCAGTTTTCCAAATCACGAAAAGTCCACAGAGGTTTCTGAAGTTCCTTACAACCACAGATTCTCTCTGCTATCTTTCCCCTCGATACAGCTACAGCTGCTGTCTCCTCTGCCTTCTCACACGCTTCGCTCTCCCTCCAGGGATGTCCCCTGCTGGCTTCCCACGCTGGGCCCAAGTAGTTTGCAAATTAGAGAAGTGGGAGCATCTGAGAATGCTGACACGGCTGACAGACTCAGCAGAAAGGTCAGGAAGCTCCCAATAATCATCAGCTTTTCACTGATGAGGTGTTTATTATCACTGCCCAAAGTCACATCCTGTCCAAGCAAATGTATTATTTGGCCAGAGCTAGAGCTATTCTGATGGCACTAAAAAAGAACATGAACCTGGAGGAAGTGTGTGGGGGGAGGGCAGGGCATGCTTCTCTCCTTCAATTAAAAAGGATCCCTGAAAGCTGATACAGCCTCAGAATCCTGTCACACACACATTTGGTATAGGAGGTCTGGTCATCTACTGAGCCAGAAGATGTCAAAACAAAACCATGTGCATATAATGTTTTGGCAGGTACATGTGGCATGCCTCTCCTTCAGAAAAAAGCGTAGGTTGAACAAGCAGTCCTTACTCTTCTGCTCCTGTGATTCCACCCCACAAAAGAGCATGGACAGCTGCAAAACACTACATGTGCCAAGGAGATCCCTCTCCATTTATTTCAAGCAAAGCTCTCAAGCTCAGAGAGTTCAACATCCCAAGTTTTTGCGGTATTTAGAGATTCAGCCCCCCCTTAATTACTCAACACATTTAGCCATAATCTCGCTTCCTCAAACCGCAGCTACTAATTTTGCCGTAGTTTACACAGCCCTGCCCCCCCAAGAACAAATCCAGAATAGAGATATTTTTACAGGACTTTCTCCCTCTTCCCCCCAAACATGGATTGCTTCCCTCACTTCTCTTCAGCACAAAGCACTATGTGCAACTGAACTAATAGCAGAAAGGAAGAGGCTGTTTAAACTTGCATTACAGCAGAGGGAGAGGAAGGAAAGAAATTAAAAATAATATTCAAATAATCATATAAGAGCCCAAGTGCATTTCATGCACACTAGGTCCTCCTCTCCTCAGCCAGCTCCCTCTGAAGAGCTCGAATCCTCCCATATCAGGGTTCCCGAACCTTTGCTGTCTTTATGCCAAATATCTCTTCCTCCCGTTCACTACTGCATCGTCTGTTCTTCAGTCAGGGGTATTGGCTGGTTTCCCCAACCCCACTCAGGGCTTCACACTTCTCTACCAGGTCAGGGATTTAATGCTTCTTCCCTCACATCCCCACGCCTCCAGTTCATAGCAGCTGCTCCAGTTGACCCTCATTTCTGCTTCTCTATTCTCTCTCCCACAAAGCTGAGCTGTGCCCTTGCTGTTTAAAAGGTGGGTTGGTTTTCTTTTTGGTTCAGGGGTCACTGGTTGGGGTCATTTTTTAAGGAAGCTTTTTATTGAGAGACAGAGCAAGACAGCATCTTGCTACTATTTCTCTCCCTCCAAACTCTTAATAGTAGAGCTAGCTGGAGCCACCTAGATCCTCCCTTGCTTTTTGGTTTCCTGAGGTGTGAGGGTCTCTAAATAGCCCATTTCAGCAAGGTATGGCATCCCTTTGTAAATTCATTACACCACCTCTTAAAAAATTCTAGAGCTAGCCATCACAAGTCTCCCTCCCCTCCCTCTGCTCTCTGCATGAGCCCTTGAGCCCCTGACACCTTCTGCCATCCCTGCCCAAACTGCAAATCCATAATCCACGCTCTTCTCTTCCTGTCTTCCTCTATTCTCAATAACCTCCAGGAAATTATACATAACAAAAAAAGGCTTTAAAAAAACCCACAAATAAGTGAGACATGATGGAACCTACGAAGCTGAGAGCAAGCACCTCGAGTCTTCACGCTGGATGATATTCACTCTGATCAACGTGGGGGTCTCTTTGCTTAGATCCTGCTGTAACTGCGACAAGATTTTTTTCTCCCAATACATATAAATTCCACACAAAATAATAATTACTGTTAGCATGAACTTCTGCCCTAAAATTTTAGCTTCCTCAAGGTATTTTAGAGACCCTTGTGGCTGAGCTTGAAGTATTACCAAAGCTAGGACTCTCCATGAGCAGCCATGAAAGTAGTTTCCTTCTGTCCAGGTTTGAGCTAGAGCAGAACCAATTCTCTTCAGGGATTAGATTTCAGCTGAGTCTCTCCTAAGTGACTGCACTTTCTGAAGCTAATGGCACATTTCTGCAGGTGGTATCTGCTTTAGAAGTGCTAACACTCGATGTTTATAGTTAGTGCCAAGGACTGGTACGCAGAAAGGCTCTTGGTTATACTTGCTTTATAGAAAACAAGGTCACTGCTAAATCTTGTGTGCCACCCTCGGGTGCAGTAAAGTAAAAGGCTCATAAGTAAATAAAAGGTCACACTTGCAGGGAGCAGCAGACAGGACAGGTGACCCAAACCTAACCAACAAAGTATAACATACACGGAACGGAGTAATACTTGGTACAAAGCTGAGGGATCAGGAGAGACAAGCCATCTCCTTCAAGGGCCGGTGTCTGAGGAGTCTGTCCATTCTTCTGCCCTCAATCTCGATCTGTGAGTTCTCAAATCCAGTTCCCATCTGCTGCCAAGTCCAATCTCAGTCCGTCCTGGCGCCTGCCTGCCCTGCTGCAGCAGTGGTGATTGCTATCAGAGAGTTGTGTATGATATTTGTTTGATATGTATTTGACATTGTATGTATTTGTATATATTTCCTTATTCTCTATTTTCTTACTAGTACTATCATTGGTTCATTAAAGTTGTTTCAGTCTTCCAATCTGTAAGTCTCTCTGCTTTATTCCTTTTTCCCCTCCCTCTTTAGGAGGCGAGAGTGGTTAATAAGAGAGCATCCATCATTTGTTTAGTGGCCAGCCCAGCCCTAAACCATGACACCTTTCTCCCTTTAAAAAACATAGAGAATTATGCTTAGTCAGTCTTCTTCCCAATGTTGATGCAAGGGAAAAAAACCAGAATGTTAGTTTTCCCCAGATGGGAAGGGGTACCAGAGATTCACCTGCAAAACCAAATGAAGTAACCATAGCTTCTTCAGGGCAGTCAGATAAAACAGAAACCCTCACCTAAGAAGTGCTCCTTTTACACTCTAGTGCAGCAAATACACACTGTTCATACTTAAAGGCAGCAAGTCTTTTAATCCCTGAGTATTTTATAATTAATGTCAAAAAAAAAAAATACCCCCCCCCTTCCCCAAAAAAAACCAACCCTGGAGTCACAGTGAAGATATTTCAGCTTCCCACAGAACATGAAACGTGCAGGTAGCATCCTCCCCACTACCACACTTGGTATAGCAGTCCCGTACATTATTTCTGTAGATTACTGTCCTAAATTACACAGCACAGGAAACTAGACAAACACTACAAAAATCTACACACATGGATTTTAGTTTCAACAGTGCTTAGAGTGCAGCCTGGTAACGGCTTAGCTACAACTAAGAAGGCCTATGTTGTAGGGTCCATTTACAGGAGACAGTGATTCAACTCATGCTCCTACTAGACAAGGCGACATTACTGAAGCTGACAATATTTTATAAAGCCAAAGCCTGTTGCTACTCTGTAAGAAACTGGCTGTTGGCTACTGATGAAGACCAAAAAATAACGTATTAGGAAATAACAGCTGCACATTAAGAGAACACATGAGTACTGTCTGGTTTTTGACATTAACTGCATTGTATATGGGGGGAGGCAGTATTAAATTATGAAATTCACTGCAAAAGGACATAATGGAAGGTGAAAGTACAAAAAGGTTCAAAGCAAGTAATTAAAAATGCAAAATCATGAGGTGAAGGGTGTCTGTGAGGAAGCAACCACCAGCTACAGTTCTAGCAAGTAACTTGAGTAAAATCCTTCACTGAGAAACCCCTAAACCACAGCCTTCTGGCAGCTGGAAGGGCACACTGGGAAAAGATCTCTCTTCTAAGCATCTGCTAGCAGCTACTCTCAGAGGAATGTCTACTTGTCTTACTTGTTTTTGATGGTTTGTACAAACATCAATACTTCAGTGTTTTCAATAAAGAACTAATAGAAATGGCCTGCTTAAGACCTGTTAGAGGGAAAAATAAAATAAATTTTTAAAAAATAAAAATCACACAAACTAATTCACAAAAAAACCCAACAAAACTTGTTTACTATTTTATCAGTCTTCTATCAAGTACTCCTACACTTACACCAAGAGAACATAACAAGTTCTTGTCAGTCCGTCAAGTTATCAGGACTTGTTTATGAATAGAAGAGGTGGCTTGGCAGTATCAAGACGTGATGTTGAAGTGCACTGTGCTATTAGTTCAGCCTGTGATCCAGTCACCTTTAACATAATTTTCAGTTCCACCATCCTCCTAGCCCTTCCAGCCTACACATCCAAGTACAAAGTAGATTACTGCATTACATACAGCACCTGTGTTGCAACAGCTTCAGCTTTTTAGAAAGCAATCTAGACCCATGACATCTTAGGTAGAAGACAAGCTGAGCTATTAATTAGAAGAGAAATAACGATGCCTTAAATGATTCAGCAAGACACAGTAAGGGCTATTCTCACAGTGCAAAGGCAACAAAAGAACCCAACAGGATAAGGACTCTGGCTTTACACTACATATTTATAAAGCATATACTGATAACTAAACAAGGAAGTGTAACCCAAGCTGTAGTTTCTTGTAAAATTCAGCTTCCACAATGAGTAAGTTCCTGAAACTCAACCCAAGCTTTTCTGGAAGAACTGATTCCCTGGATATCTGCAACACATCTAAAAAAAAACTTTTGAATAAGAGTCCTCAAGGGAAAAATGACTTTAAATTTACTTTCTTATTATTTTTTTTCTTTCTTTTTCTGAATAGCAAAGAGAAAAAGCTAAACTGAACATCCAGACACATACCTGGCAGGCAACTGATATCCACATCACAAAAAGGTATTTTAATGAGCATTTTAATTCTGAAACTGGAACTAGAAAACAATTTGTGGTTTCCAACCATTCACTCTCTCTCTCCTCCCTTCTTCTGCCTGCAGTGCCAGAGTGCCTATACCTGGTGAGGTACATCAGGGAAGTTATTAGGGTTAGACCAAAGCAGTTAATTCTGATCTTGATCAGCTTCCTGATATGCCTGCCACAAACACCTCTGCTAACACAAAGGGACTACAGAAAAAGAAGAGTGCTTCTGTGAACAAGAACACTCATCGAAGTGTATCTATACAGCCCCAACTAACTGCCACCTCTGCCATCAGGATTTAAGTCCATCAGAACGCAACAGAAAACGACAGCCACCCTTCAAGATATTTTACCTACATAAAGCAATTTTCCCCTGATATTTCACACCCTACCTTCCATAAAGACTGCACTGGGAAACTCCTAACAGGCTGCAAAGCTCAGCAGAGCTCCTTAAATTCTCAGGTGAATCGCAGATGATCCAGTTTAAGGGACAGCAGCCCACAGTAACAAGCCTGTTTTCCCTCCAGAAGCTAAAGCAATTAAAATCTTTCCCCGCTCAAGGATGGGAAGCATTAGACCCAACGCATCTGCAACAAAACTGAACCTCAACTCTGAAGGAAGCCGTGCCTCGCAGCCAGCTCTGCCCCGCTCCCGGGCACCTCCCGCACCCTCTCTCCCGACCAGGAGCTGTTTCTACCTCCACCGCCCCTGCGGTGCAGCTTTCCTCTCGAGATGGGAGCTGCTGTAGCTCACAGCTCCTGCCTAGCGAGCTGCCCACCTGTGGTACGCAAGACGGTCCCTGAGGGAAGCCGGGGTCTCAAGAGTCAGGGTGAGCCCGGCCGCGCCCTCGCCCTGCAGTGCTGCGGCACAGGCCCAGTGTCCCACCCGAGGCCTGGCCCCGCGGAGACCTCTGGTCAAGGAAGGGCCAAGCAGGAGAGAGGAGCCCACCGAAACTTGCCCCCCACCACCATTTCGGCATCCCAACCTTCACATCCATGTCCGGCCTGACCCCAG